>NC_071618.1:3688212-3893212 GCF_014839835.1 Dryobates pubescens | reverse complement strand
CTTTATAAAGACAAAAGGAGGCAGTAATATCTAAACAATAACAAAAAAATATAGTTGCTTTCTGAAAACAGCAGATATTGAACTTTTACAAAAGAGGGCAGAGGAAGCAAGAATTATTGGAAGATGCCATCCAGTTGAATGTACATTCACACTTCACTAGCTAGGTCTCACAGAATGCACAAAGCATTCAAAGTGCCTCCTGAGCGGTCTCAATCATCTTGAAGAGTGCTTCTCTTTTTACACTCAGAGAGAAGAAATTCTCAGTAAAACATGAAATTTAGACAATCAGGAGATTGAGACTTGAGTGTCCAGCTAGGTCACTGAGTGTGTCTTTGTCCTTTAAGTGGAGTAATGTAAACCCTGAAACCTTAGAAATGGATCTTCAGAGCAGAATTGACAGGCTATGTGTTTTCCCTAAAAATAAAATTGTTTAAATCAAACAATTTGCCTTACCAGGTGAATTAAGTCACTCCCCCCCCCCCCCCTAAAAAAAAACACCAAACAAACAAAAAAACCACCCCCAACCCAACATATAGTGGAATGTAAACACCTATAAAAAGCAGATTCCCTAGGAATACTGAAACAACTACTCATAATTAATTGTTGTGTTCACCTAGATGCTGATAGGACACAAAACAAATGAAGTGGAAAAGCTGCTGCTTCTAGAACTAGTATACAATATATCTTAATATTTAGGAAGGAGAAATCAGAAAATGGGAGCATCACAACAAAGTCAAGAGCTGACAAACATACTTGTGAATGAGAACAGCTGCATGGGCTACGATGAGGTGAGAAAACTGTCCGCGGGGTGGGGAACCATGAGTCTTTCTATATGATAAGATTCTTGCACAGGACTAGTGTTAGACCCTTGGCACTCAGATGACAACCTGGGGTAAACCTCCTCCATCTATTACGTGCCCTTGCAAGTGCTGGTGGTAGAAGAATTGATACCATAGACAATTTTTCAGAAATGTAGATGCAGGCATATCGATAAAGGAAAAGATGATTACAGAAAGGTACCTGCTAGCTTTTGTCTGAGACTCAAGTTAAAGAGCATAAATAATTCCCACAGCATGACTGCACAATAAAATAAAATAATAATAATAATAAAAAACTCCTCAAGGAGAATGTTATATATTTCATTTATTATACATCACTCTTATGTTTACAACTGAAATACATCTTTCCTTGGGGACTGTACCATCATTTATTTTAAATCAATGTTTTAAATTAAACGGTAATCCTCAAGAGAATGGAGACTTTTCAGTTACCAGCCCTTCCAATTGGAAATCTTTCTTTCATGTTTCTACTTAATACTCAGTCCAGGGTTTGAAATTAATTAAAAGATATCCTTTCTCTATTTTTTTTTTTAATCAGCTTCAAAGTTGTGGGTTTTTTCTGTTTGTCAAATATACAGTGTTATAATAACTTCATCTTTGAGCAGTATATCGCAACTGTTATTGAATGTGCAAACTGCATTATTTTCTGACCAATAATAAAAGGAGAAGGGCCTTTTGAAGGAAAATTATATGTTCTTGCTTAAATACAGTTGCCTGATGTGTAAGTAGTACACTTACAGTGTTTAATTACTGTTTCCCACTATCAAAATACAAGGGGAAATGGTTAATAGGATATAATATTTAATACCACACAGTGACTTGTTTTGATGCTTCTGGGAACAATGCTTTTCTGCATGGTAGTCAATGGCCATTTAACTTGTGGAAGGAACCTTTCTTCCAAGCTCACTGTACAGATCGACTACTGCACTGTGGGCAAAAACAGCCACCTCCTCACAGCCTGCAGAAGTCAAGACTGGCCTACACATGAAGCCAGGAAATCTGCACAAGTATTTGGCAGCTGTTCACATTTTCATCTCCTACTAGCATCTTGACCCTCTGATAGCATGCTTGACCTGCTGTTTTACTTGCATGAGTACCACAGGAGACATACAGGACTTCAGCAGCTAGAACTGGCAATGCAATATATTTCATCACTTTTGTTCAAAAACAAAAGAAGGGCTAAGACTCTTGGCTGATAAAAACATATTCCAAATCAATGGACCCATAAAGCTCAAAGCCTATTATGTCTATGTTCTAGATCATTTCAGCTTTGACACTTCCACAGGCTCTGGTCTGTAGAGAAATGGCTCTGAAATACTAATAACCCTGAACTTGCCTTCATGCTGCCCTGCTCTTGTGCATTCATGAGGTCTCACTGTCATTCAAGGGGTCCACAAGGACACTCATCTCTGATTACAGAAGTAGGGATTTACTGAATACTGTCTGTGCAGGATTAGTAAAAATGCAGCCCCCATGCTCAAATATGGATTTAAATCCTACACCAGAGCTCTCCACTGAAGGGCAACTCAGACAGGTAGCATCTTACTGTGGGCTCAGGCTCTCGTTTGGATAGGCTTCCTAAACACCCTCGCTCTTCCTAAACATGATACTGATACTTTCAAACACCTCTGTAGCTAGAAATGTGAACTGAGAGTGTCCAGATGATGGAAACCTCCATTCCAAAGAAAGACTTTTAGACTGCTCTTAACTGTTTGTGGAAACATAGTCAGTGCATAACTTTATAAAGGCAAAGAAAGCAGAGTGTGGCTGCAGGAACGCACTTATTTTCTGGAGGAAAAGGAGTGAAAAATCCAAGCACTGATACAAAAGTCTGCTAATGAGGTCATACTTCACTCAATGCAATTGGAAATACAATTTTCTGATACTTAAGAAAAACTGTTAATATAATAAGACTTTCATCAAAGATTAGTTGGAAATGGAAGTTGCTAATAAGATAGAATAGAAAGTAACTAGAACAGTAAGGGTAACATATCAGAAAAGCAACTTTTACATAATTTGAAGACTTTTGTTCTTTCATGTCACATTAGTGACTTTCATATACCTTTTTGCAATTTTCATATGGTATTAGTGACATTTGCGTCTTAGGAGCAACTTTTCATACATGCTCCCCGAGAGACTTTTGGCATGTGGTGGCAGCTTTCATATTTTATTTAGGGTTTTAACTTGCTGTCAAATGTTCTGTGCCACAAAGATGAAAAGGAAGTCACTGATGCTGCGCTTCTTAAACTTCTTAATGAAAGGGTGGTAACAATAGCTGTAGCTCAAGAAAAAGAAAATCTCACACCTTTGCTGCATTCTGGGGAGAAACTTTTGTGGTCCCTGAAACCTGCAGCTATGCAAATGGGAAGCTATATTTTGGGGTTAATTAGTACTTCCTATTGGAAAACGGCCCTTGAAGCTGCCTCAGAAAGTAAATAGAAAAGGAATCAGAAAGTTGTTGGTTGTTTTTCTCCCTTCAGCAGACTATTCATCCCACTGTAAGACTGTGGAGTGAATGAATGATGGAATATTTGACTGATGTAATTTATGGTGCTCCATATGGCAGCCTATTTCAGAGTGCTTGAGGTTTTTACAATCTCTGGTAGTAGTACCTGCTGCTGAAACAAGAGATTACTCTCCTTGGACAGACAGTAATTTAATAGTACAACTGTGTAGCTAGCCACCTCCTACTGTATTTCACCACCCACTCCAGTCAGCTTTTGATTGATAGGCCTCAACACTTGGAACATGAAGCACTATGTATCCTGCTCACAGTCTTAGGAGATACATCATGGGTGAAAAACTGGAAGGGAAATAAATAAATAAAAGTGCTAACAAAGTCAAGTAAGCACTAGTTCTCAGTTTTGTTGTTTTCACTGAACATATACATCAAAAGGACAAAGTGCCATGCTGTATATAGGGTGCTGTTAGCTTTTCAGGCATATGGTCAGCACTGTTATGGTTTCTGGTCTTGATTGTTGTTCCTTTGTTTTAGCTCTTTATAATATTTGACCACAAAGTAAACTCAATTCTCTGTAAAGATGCATTTTAAAAATCAACCTAAAAATACCATTGGGACTTTGCACCAATATATGAAATGTTACTAATTCAGAGCATAAGAGCAAGGTGGGTGTGAACGTGTCTAGATGAAAGAGGAGTTTTTCTTTCATGGAGCCACAGTCCCAAGTTATAACCATCAGACTTGGATGCATGCAAAAACACTCAGTTCATCTCCCATAGTCCAGGTGACAAGGGGATCAGGTTCCTCATTGATGACTTCAGAAATGTTTAGCTACCAGACCTGAAAGTTCCAGCAGCACATTGAGATTTCCCTGCTGGTAGCTAGGGTGTCAGAGAGGGACCTGCATCATCATTTTATCCACTGCAGTTTCCATCAGAGGATGAAAACAGTGGTGGTCTGTATTCGAGATGCTGATCAGAGACCAGTAACGCTTAGGAAGCAGATATTTAGCCTGGAGAAGAGAAGGATCAGAGGTGACCTCATTGCCCTCTACAACTACCTGAAAGGTGGTTATAGACAGGAAGGGGTTGGTCTCTTCTCCCAGGCAACCAGCACCAGAACAAGGGGACACAGTCTCAAGCTGTGCCAGGGGAGGTTTAGACTCGAGGTGAGGAAAAAGTTCTTCACTGAGCGAGTCATTCGTCATTGGAATGTGCTGCCCAGGGAGGTGGTGGAGTCGCTGTCCCTGGAGGTGTTCAAGGGGAGATTGGACGTGGCACTTGGTGCCATGGTCTAGTCGTGAGGTCTGTTGGGACAGGTTGGACTTGATGATCCTTGGGGTCTCTTCCAACCTTGGTTATACTGTGATACTGTGATACTGTGTCAGAGTGACAGGTAACCCTGAGGTCCCTGATGGCAGCACACAACTTGTTTCTCCATTAGAGAGTCCCAGAACTGGGCTCTAGCAGAAGGGCAGTGGTGGTAGTAGCAACAGCTCTGCTGGATCACTTCTATCTTCCACTCAAAATATTTCAAAGCCTTCAGTTCTTCAAGTTAAAGCGAGCTGGAACAGGTCACTGTTGTAGACATGCCACTGTACAGGCAAAACTCTTTGGCCTTACCTGGCCAGGGGAAAAAGAGAAGGCTCTGTAACTGCTCCTGCAGCCATAGAATGGCATGGAGATCTCTGAACTGGTCCTTGTTGGGATGACTGTCCTTCAACAACAACTACCTAAAGAGCATGTGGAGATTTCAGACCTACAGAGGCTAGCATGCGCTAAATGGTGGCTCCTGAAAACCCATCTACCTCTCATGGCCAGGGAAAGTTTGCACTGGGACAGCTAATGAATATTCCCTCAGCTTTCAGTCTGTTTCAAATCATCTAGGCATGTTTCCCTGCACCAGTAGTTTTCAACCTTGTGACGGAAGGTAAACCGGTTGTAAGGTGAAGGGTTCACCTGCCTGGTGAACAGCTGCACTGTTCCTGCTGTGATAACAACAAATACACTTCTCTCTGACTACTACTTCATGTTTCTTTTTTGCTTCTTGAAACTACTTAATTCTATCCTTTCCACCCATAGTAAAGAAAGGCAAAAAAAAAAAAAAAAAGGTAAAAAAAAAAAGAAAAAGGCAAGCTGTTAGAATAGCCAGGGGAGTGCTCCCAGTGCAAATACTTCTATGAATATTTATTCATGGTAGGATTTGCTCTGCTTTTGCCTTTCTGTGAGCGTTACTGTGAATAAATTCTTACTCTTCTAGATCTTTGTGAACTTGCAAAAAGTAAAGTAAATCAATAGATGTTATTTGCAAGAATGTTTGTGAATCCTCCCTCTCCTTCTGCTCCTCCTACCCACCCTCCTCTTAATTTTGTTTCTGGGCCAAATATTCAACAAGTAAGGAATGAATATGCTTTTTCACCTCTTGCACACACACTTACCAGCAATTGATTAAGAATAGGACGGGCTAGGATAAGGAAATCTTGGGCAGCTGCAGGTATAATTTGCTACTAATAAGGTAGGGGAAAGAACATCCAGCAACCTTTATTCTCTAAGGATGCCATCCGGCATCTGCCAATCACTTCTGTGAGGATTTGAGTGCTCACAAGCCCCACTGAACTCAGGTGGGCTGAAGGGTTCCCCGGTGTGCTCAGCAGCCTGCAGAATCAATCCTTCAGCATAGTGCTGCTCAGGCAGAACTTGGTTCTCACAGCAGCCATGGGGGAGACTGTGCTATCAAACAATCCTCGCTGAATAAAATCTGGGTTAAATCTGCAACCTTCTGTGGACATTGTGCTGTGATGTCCTTACACAGTGAACTGGCTTTAGGCTAAGAAGAACACCCTGAGCACCTAATCTAGGTGCAAGGAAAACCAGGAGATTTTCTTCATGGTCTCCCTCTCTGCTTATTAGCAGGATCTATGTCCTTGGTGTTGCAACCAGGTCTCCAAGAGCTGGCAAGCATGCTGCAAGCTTTCTGCTAATAAAGTCCCTGCTGCAACTCCGAGCCCTCTGATCCTATTTACAACCTCCCGAAAGGGTTTGCAAACTTTCCCTTGGTCCAACCAACCCATGTTATGCCTGGTACTGCATCTCCCAATGTTACCTCCTAGAAGCCTAAGTTATTCACGATCCAGTTTTTCCCTTTCCAGTCTATATCATGCTTTTCATCATTATTGTCCCCTCAATGCCCTTGAACCCTTAGAACATTTTCAAATTTATTTTTGCTTCCCTAATCCACATCTCTTTCCCCCTCCACATAAACATGGCTTTAGATATCTCCCCATGGGCCCAAAAGCTCCTGACTCCAAGTCCCAGGTTTCTGATGACCATATTTTGCCTGTCTTTCTCTTGTAGATGCTAAAGAAATACAATTCATGTTCAACTTCTCTTTCTCCCACCTTCAGCTGTTCACCCTGTACTCCCTGTTATTCCTGGGAAGTTTTAAGAACCACTAAACTGTGGATGCTGTATTTTCAGTATTTGGTTTGCTATTACTTCGGGAGAACTCTAATAAAAGTGAAGATTTGAAAAACATGTAAGCTTGATCTGTTTAATCACTGTATGCTGATAGAGTTGTTCAGATTTGGATTATCCCTTCCAGGAAGTATTCTCTGGAATATTCTAGCAATACAAAGAGGGGTCAAATGTCATGCTCTGAGAGTAATGTCCTTGACAGAGGTTTTTACTTTATCTTTTACATCAACTTTCCTCTCTGAAAAAAAAGGGTGCTTATTCACACACTTAGAATCATAGAATCATAGAATCAGTCAGGGTTGGAAGGGACCACAAGGATCATCTAGTTCCAACCCCCCTGCCATGGGTGGGGACACCTCACACTAGATCAGGCTGGCCAGAGCCTCATCCAGCCTGGTCTTAAACACCTCCAGGGACGGCTCCCCAACCACCTCCCTGGACAACCCATTCCAGGGCTTCACCACTCTCATGGTGAAGAACTTCCTCCTCACATCCAGCCTGAATCTCCCCACCTCCAGCTTCATTCCATTCCCCCTAGTCCTATCACTACCTGATGTCCTAAGAAGTCCCTCCCCAACCTTCTTGTAGGCCCCCTTCAGATACTGGAAGGCCACAATTAGGTCACCTCAGAGCCTTCTTTTCTCCAGACTGAACAGCCCCAACTCTCTCGGTCTGTCCTCATAGGAGAGGTGCTCCAGCCCTCTGATCAACCTCGTGGCCCACTTGTTGGTTTTAAAAACTGAACCCTGTTTGTTAGCCACAGGGCAGGTTCACTGCAGGCACCAGCAAAATGATAAATACCTTATATTTCCTGGGTAGGGTTCTTGAGTCTGACTCAACATGATGAGCAGCAGTGTCTAGACATCAAGTCCTATCTCCTAAATTCGGCCTGCCTATGCACACAGCTAATATTTTTGCTGGCCTTATGCATCATTAATTTCTTTATTTTTTTTTTGCTCAGTGTTAAGTGCCTTCTTCCATAGGATCCCTAGAGAGCAGGGATAGATTCATGTCACCTGAATGTTCTTGAGCGAGGGTGGTTATTAAGCTAGGCCAAATTCATTACAATAGTGCAACACAAAATACCTGTGAATCAAGACCTTGTAGAATCAAGATAGCACAGATTTCTCAATATTAGACTCCCCATTTTCATGTTGCTAAATATGATTTCAAGGTGAAATGTCACCCTTTGTTCATGTCAATGCTCTTAATCAGTGTACAAGCACCAAAGCCTGGGTCTTAACTGCTGATTATAGGTTAGGATTGAGCCTGAGTATGAGCTATGTGAAGTGACACCCAAGTAGCAATGAGAAAAATATTCATCTGAATTCTATGAATATTTGTGGCATGTCATATTCCATGACATGCAGGGAACAGCTCAATGGGTTTATATTACAGCCATTTGAGCTCAGAAATGCTGTAACAGGCTACAGCATGATGTCACTGACACTGTGTTGGTCTTACAAGGGAAATACTATATTGCTGGCCAGAGACATAAATGAGATGCTGAAAAGTGCTGTTTGATCTCACCTACCTGTGATTTAGAGTGTTAACAGCTTTCCTGAAATTCTCTGTTCTGAAATTAATTTGAAATGAATTTTCTAATAAACTGCTCAGTGATAAGTCCTAATCTTCAGACTAATGCAGCAGATATTGCTGTTTTCTATTTATATTATCATGATAAAAATGAGTTTCTTTTTGGTTTTGTTTTTAAAATATTCTGATATCTTCTTGCTTGTTAAAGGTCCAAATAACATTTAGGAACCATCCATAAATTTTAGAAACCACTCAGAATCGCAGATTGGAAGGGGTTGGAAGGGACCTCTGGAAATCATCCAGTCCAACCATGTTGCTAAAGCAGGTTCATCTAGAGCAGTTTGGACAGGATTGCATCCAGGAAGGTTCTGAATATCTCCAGAGAAGGAGACTCCAACCACTTATTTTGCAAAAAAATGGAGTCCCTCAGATTATCTGTCAATGATCTTTCTTCTTCCTCTTTCCCTCCCTCTGTCTCCAGTGATCCCTCCTATACCCGCTTCTGCTGCCAGTTCAGGCAGGGCAGGAACTCCCAATAAAATACTTCAGTGTTGTTCAAAGTCATATTAAAAGACTCACGGTACTTGCACATCTTCAGCTTCTGAGACTTTCTAAATCCTGCTGGTAAGTCTTGGGTCTCATTGCTGTGTTTTTTAAACCCTCCAGTATAAATAGTAAATTTTTTTCCCCTTTATTATTACAAACACAAAGAAAACAGTATAAAATCCTCAAGGAGCAGCTGCTCTGCAAGGACATTATGAGTGTCCATGGTACCACTGCAGCACGAGCATCTGTCACTCAAGAAAATGTCATCTTGCCCAACAAAATCCATTGTGCAATCAGAGTGGAGAAAGCAATTGTTTAGAAAGGTTTATGGGCTGACGTCTGTTTGAATGAGTAACATCTGGGCCAGGATGAGCAGGATGCACATTCTTGTTCAACCAAGCTAGCGCATCTTAATAGCAAAGAGCGTGTTTTAATTGAAAGGAAAACCCCAACCAAAAATCTTGAAACAAATGTCATTGCTTCAACATTTTAAAATCACATTATTCTCTAAGGTTTATTTGGAATGAAATTCAGATTTCTTAAAAATGCACTGATAATATTTAGGGTTCGTGCTTTTCTCTTGGTAATATAAGCACAGCAGCCATTTGAGACAAATGTCGTGTTATTCTTCTTGGACTTGTTAATCAAATCATCTCTTCAGGAAAAAAATCCTGCCTATTAAAAAGAACACCTTGCACAGAACTAGGAATTAAACAAGGCCTTTATTTGTGTGGAGACAAACACACTGGATTCAGAAATTACCTATGATGTCAAATCATAATGTGTACTGAAAAAATATAATGCATAAATATTATTAGATTATGTTGCAATTAGAAGTGTTAGAGGAAGATTTTTTTAATGGCCTGAGATAATCTTACCTGTACAAGTTTCATATTGGTGTAAATCTACAAATGTAACCATCGTAAATCAAGTTCAACCTCCTGACAAAGCACTACTCAGCAGTAATTAGGGAAGTTTCTTCCTTTACTTCCATATTTAAAGATTATCTTTTCAATCTTTATTATACATACAGCAGTTGCTTTGTTAAAATGTGTCACCCTAGGTTAAAAAATACTCAGCAGAGTGATTTGTCTGTCTCGTATTTTGGCTTTGTTTTTGATTTTTTTTTTTTTTTCATTTGCTTTTACTTTGAAGTGCAGAGCAGCACCCTTTCACTCACCCACCTTTTTTTGAAGGCAAAATGTAAATTCACAAGCATTTATTTTCTTTGCTAACAAACATTCCTCCTCGGGGATTTTTATCACCTTTACTTATAACTTTTTTTAAAGAGACAACTTAAATTGGACTCTTATGAGATTTCCCAGAGGAATTTTGCCTCCATTTATAGAGATGTTGTTGTACTTTTCTCCATTCTTTCACAGAATTACCAGAAAAAAATAGGAGTGGGGACAAGACTGACTGCTAAATCACTAGCTGATTACCTGATAGATGAGTGGATTTTTTTTGTACTTGAAGATGACTTAAAGCAGCATATATAGACACACACATATATGTATTTCTCTTTCCACACGCTACACATGCAATTACAGAACTCACAAAACCCTATCACCCCAAGAAATCTTTCACTTTAAAATAAACCCCATATTCTCTTTTCCACCAAAAGTTTTTGCAATTCCACAGTACAGATTATGAGATATTTTTTTCTGAAGAGCTCTGATCAGCAGATTTGATATATGGATTCAGATCAATTTTTTCTTATGGCAAATCTATATGTTATTCTACTTCTTCATTTGGTACTATTTGCTGAGTGGCTGTTACTTGGGAGCAAAGGTCAGTATCTTGCTGTTGGAGCAGCCAAGTAATCTTTTACTCCTCATAAGGGTAGTCAGAGATATTAAATCACAGTTGACGTACCTGAAGCACAGCAACTTCATCCATATTTTATCTGCTGTAAATTTAATACCACAGCACTTTTTAGGGTGATGTATTTATTAACTGGCTGGGGATGAGCAGTACAGAAATTCAGTTTGTTCAGGAAAATAAAATGAAGACACTCTGACAAGTTTATGAAGTAAGCACAATAGCTATTTATTACTTTTTAAACACACAGTGCACCTAAATGTTTTTAGCAGTGTTTGCCCAAATAAATGAATAAAGCTTCTCAAATCATCTCTGTTTACTTTTCTTTTGAATTTTAATAAAGTTTTTGCTTTATTTTAAAAAGCACATCCTAGCTTCCTTCAGAATAAAATGCATTCTTTATGGAAATAAACATAGCTAAGTATTCAGATAAGCTGGAGAGGGGCATTGTGGGAAGAGAAACAAATCATTCACAGCCTTGCTGTATATTAATCCCATCTTTTCCATTTTTGGTTCTAATTTATTTTGTTCTTCACATTCTACCACCACCAAAATAAATGAAGCCAGAATACAATAACTTTTAAAATGAAAGTACCCTCCTTCTGCTGGGTTCTATTGCATTTGAATAGTAGTTATTATTTTTTAGTCAATGTTATTCTTTGCATTTCTCATAGTAAATAATTCATATACGTTTTTCGTTCTTTGTATCCAAAATATGCTTATGTTTTTGTTGAACTGAAAAAAAAATATTCAAAATCTTTTCATCCTTCATTAACTGTGACTTCTAGTGCTTTATAACACAGTAAA
This sequence comes from Dryobates pubescens, assembly GCF_014839835.1. Taxonomy (NCBI): domain Eukaryota; kingdom Metazoa; phylum Chordata; class Aves; order Piciformes; family Picidae; genus Dryobates; species Dryobates pubescens. Next base: position 3,881,729 of record NC_071618.1, on the reverse strand, counting down.
GAGAAATATTTAGCCGTTAAAAAGCATGCTATGCTGCCAAAAAAAGCGACTGTAACCCTAATGCCTCTGTTGTATAAAGTGTCTATGGTTTTATTGGTGATCATTGAAACCTGATGACCAACACATCCTGGGAAAACTCAGTTTTGGCTTACAACCGTCCCAGCAACATGCCAAATGTGGTACAGTGGGTTTGTAGACCACGACTACATCAGAGGAATGGCACTGGCAGAACTCGAGGAACACCCCAACAGACTGGGCAACTTATTTCTTTTGTTTTCTTCAGTGACAGAGGACTCTCTGTGTTGTTTCTTGTGCTCCAAAGGGACATCCTCTGCAAATCAAATGTTTTCGACTATGTATGTGTTTTAGATGCCATTTTCTGCACAGAGCTGTTCTGTTTTTCTATAGTTGTTTATAAAAAGGATGAGTCAAGCAACTGAATGACTACAGAAGCTCTTTGCCACTCTTTTGGCTGCAGTATTTATTTCCTGGGACAGCCCATGAAAAAATAGATACACAATACTGTGTAGCTTCCTTTTATTTGCCTGCTGCATCATCAAAAAATTGATTATTCAGATTTCAGAAATAAAGCACCAAACAATAAGACCTCTCTTTTTAACTCTGCCCATGCTGAGATAGGTAATTAGGCAACTTCTGCTTTGTGCCACAAACACAAGAACAGAAAGAGAAATTTGCAGAAAACGATGCCTCAGACTGAATCTCCAACTTGCCTTGGCAAGTCTGGAATACTCCTCAGTTTTTTGCCTGCAGGATTGTGCAGAAAAAGGTCTCATCTGCATTCTTTTGTGGAGATGACATTGCGTTGTTCTCCATCCTTGCCACAGATCCTTGCTGCAGGCCTTTTGCTGTTCAGTACTTACTGCAATTTATTCCCCAAAGACCCTTATTATTAAATACTATCTCTCACTCTCACTTTCCTTTTCCCTTTCCTTTCAGCTTCCCTGACCCACTTCCCCCATCTTCCTTAAATTTCTCACACAGTTTTTCCTTTCTTCTACCTCTCAGAGCAGAATTTGGCCCACAATGGCAGCATGCAGAGGTCAATGGGAGAGTGCCCTTTGGTTTCAAGGGGCTTTGGATTACCAGCTAAACTTCCACGACCACTTGTCCTCTATGTTATAAAGCTCCATATGAGTATTCTGCTACAGAAGGCATCACAGCAGAGGAGCTGGGCTGCACAGGCTCAGAGAGGGAGTCTATAACTACATATTCATCTGCCAGTCAGAGAAGGGAAACCCTGGGGCAAAACTTGCACAAAATCAGTCCCATTATTCAGACTGTGCAAAGGGAAAGAAAACCACAAGAATTTTGCATTCAGGACTGACATACCAGCAAAGAATGCTGGCATAGAATAATACTACATAATAATAATAGTAATAATATTTGTACATAATTTATCATTATACACTACAGACTCGGCTCAAATCTTGATACCATGCTATTCTCTTCCAGCTCTGTATCCTGCTTGTGCTATACTCTTTTTATTGGTTTACATTTGCTGTGGAAATTAGTTTTATTCTAATTTGGAGCCTTTGAGGAAAGACTGAAAAAACATGTACTAGTCTATAGTCATTAAAAAACTCAAATGACAGTATTTCATCCTGCTTTAGAGTCTAAAATATTGGGCTTTGAAACATGAATCACACAGCTTAGTTGAGGCTGTGAAGAAGCTTAGGATCACAGCTTTAGTTAAAAATAAGCTTTAATACACAAAGCTGAGGAAAAGGGAGCATGGAGAATAACTCAGAAGTCAAAGTACTCCTACTGAGCAGTTTGAGTTTGTGTATACAGTCCTATTCTGCTTTTAACCCAGATACTGTTGGGCTTCACTGATGTAGAAGGAAGAGAACCAGGGACAATTTAGAGGAAGTGTTATGTGGCATGTAAAGGAAACAGTGTGTAAAAAGTCATAAAGGGTTAACAGTCTGAAATGTCTTTCAGCTTACACATAAAGAAGGGAGAAAAAAAGTGAAAAAAAACCACACCTTGAATCTTATCTTAGGAAACTGTGCTATCAATCCTTCCTATCATGGGACTGAGGTTCTGCTCTACTCCAGACTGATTCTGGTTTACCCGTTAGGGTGAGCTGCACTTTCAGACCTGTGTTTGAACAGCTCTGTCCCTGTTCTTGCTATCAGCCCTTGCAGGAGCCATGTGGAAATGCTATTATGAGTCTGAGGAAGACTACACTCTAGAGAACTGAATTTCAAGAGCTGTTAATTCCCCAGAGGAAGCCTAAGGTAAAACAGTAATCACCACCTTGTACCCCTCCTGGTCGTCAGAGTACAGGTTCCTGATTATCAGGGAGAGGAGGTTATGCTGCTGCTTAGACCTCCTCCTCAGCCAGTGCCACTCAGCGCCTTGTCATGACAGCATGAAGCCACCTGATTCTAGGTCTGCATTTAAAAATAGCATCAATTCCTTTTTCTCTCTTTTTCAAGCAAACTTTTCTGATATAGATTGATATTTATAGCTTAGATTTAGGCACTGCAATTGTAATTTAGGAAGAATACCTGAGGTGCAATACTGATAATTTCTGAAATAAGCAGCCCACTGTTCATAAAATAGCTACCAGAAATGCCCTGGCAAAAGAAGCATGTAAGTATTCAGCTTGCTGATCTCAAGCCCATTTGCACTCTGCTGCCCTGAGTGAGGTCCTGCAGGGAGGAGAAGGGGCTTAAAAGAACAGTCCTCAGACAATTGCATTTTCAGAATGGCTAATTATAGCACAAAGCCCTAAGAATCTTAAGTGGATTTTGCATGGCTTTATGGAAACTGGAAACTATTCTCTTTACCATTTGCCAAACCACATATACATTACACCATAGCAGCTAGAGTTTCAGAGAATTTGCAAAACCAGATTACAAATCATTTGTATTATTTTATGAAAGTATGACACAAAAAGCTCTTGAAAACTATGGCTATGTCCAAGACATCCTATATTGCAGACATCTAGTATGGTTTCTGTACACTTTTTCCTTGCTACTGGGTCATACTATATTTTTAATACCCACATCAGAAAGGGAAACAAAACTTCTGTTAAAAAGCTTTCCAACTGGCTGTCTCAAGACAAAACCTTCCCCACCCACATGCACAAGCACACTCCCAAATGAAACAAGAGGGAAAATGACCACTAGCTCAACCTATTCTCTCATATTTGTGCCCTTGCCAGTCACTAAGGTTGTGCATCTGGTCTTTTGTCCAAGGGGTGACTATAAGGTGGAGTGGTATTTTTACCTTATTCTTTCTTTTCAGCAGTAAGTAGGAGACATAGTGAAAATGGAGGTTCTGAGTATTATGGTTTCAAGATTTACAGTGGGATGGAAGAGAGGGAAGAGAAGGCCAGAACTCTAAGAGGTAAAGACATAGTTTATGGAGAGCTGGGCTGTTTTTTAGGAAGGTCAGTGCTACTAAATAAACCATTCAGCCTTCGTTAATGAGCTGCTAAAACTATTGAAGAGTTAGCCTGCACTTATTCCAGAGATGTTACCAGAGACCTTATTTCAGCTTAGATACGTGAGTAGTAGATGTATGTATGGATGTGGAAAATGTGTTGAAGACACTAAAATCACTGTATTGCCAAGACTTACATATGTACTTAGCTTCATAAAATTCTGAGGAGTTTCAGGGGAGACTTGCTCTCTGCAAGTACCTGAAAGGAGGTTATTATGAGCTGGGTGTCATTTTTTTACCCCAAGTAACAAGCACTGGAACAGGCTGCCCAGGGAATTGGTTGAGTTACCATCCCTGGAGGTATTTAAAAGGCATGCAGTTGTGGCATGTGGGGATACAGTTTAGTAGCAGACTTGGAAGTGCTAGGTTAACAGTTGGACTTGAAAATCTTAAAGGTTTTTTACAAGTTAAACAATTCAAAGATTCTATGAATAATACTACTGAAATTGTTTATTCAAAAGAACTACAGTGAATAAAGCCAAGCTCTTCATATGAAGCCTTTCAAGGCCATTGCTCAGTTGTGGCAAGGCATTAGAAGACATATCTCATTGAGGGGGAGCCAACAGAGTGTGCTAAAACATGAAATCTAGGATATATGTAAGGTACAGAAAGTCTGGGACCAAGGCTGACAGCAGGCTATGGACACCTAAGGAATTATTATCTAGGCTTCTTATAGCTCCCAAAATAGATACAGGTTGCTGTATATGTAAATAGAACGGTTATTTTGGTTAAATAGAGCTTAACTGTTTCCGATACAGTCATTTATTTGTCAAGACTGGTTAACGTTAATTTAATTATAAGAAAATTGAGAAGTGTGATACATGGCTAAGCCCTTAAGGCTGGTTAATCTATTTGGATTGTAACAAATATAATTTTTATTAGCTCAGCCTATTTGGATCTTAACGAGTCTAACCTTTCAGTAGACATTACAGAGTCTGAATTATAGTCTATTTTATGTAAAACCAGCATTTAGTTCAATAAAAGGAAAGTTCTTTTATCTGTCATTGTGTTAAGGAATTGCTGTATTAATGAGGATACAGTAGGCCCTGTGATCGTTCTCCAGAAGCAAGGGTGAACTCCTTTCTGGATGTGCATGGAAAAGTGCCCAGGTAAGTCACAGGGATAACAGTAAATCAGGATGTGGGGAATTTTTTTAAAGCTTTTACTGAAAATGGCCATAAGGACAAGTATTGCTATCTGCATGAGGAAAAAATGGTAATAAATTGCTGTCCACAACAAAATCTTTTCCTGCACAGTTGAGAGAAAAGAAAAAATACATCAAACCAAAAACCCCAACCAAAATAAATCCATCTGAAATAAACAAACTAAAGCAAACCAAAACCTCCAAGATAAACTGGCCAAATATGTGCAGACATTGCCTTATTTTCTAGGACAAAAATGTGTATTTAACACAAATTCGTCAGCGTTTTTAGACCTCTTCAGACAAAAATGGCCTCATCCTCACTCAGAATTTTCATATTCATAATAAAATGCAGAGCGCATACAAAAGTTGAGGTTCTTCTTATACTGCCATTGTGAAACTTCTGGATTCATTCTAGAAGTGGGACTGAGGTTTTGTCTGTTTTTCAGAACACTCTCAAATACTCATAGTTCTTAACCTCCCCCTGGCCCCTAAGTCACCATCAACTATCTCAGAAAGCCCCAGTGGGAAAAAAAACAACAGCTTGTTAAAGTGGATGTTTCCACCATAAGTTCTTGAAACCTAGTTGATGCAGAATCTAACGACCTGTGCTTATGAACCTTTTGTTGTCACGCTGATATGGAGAGAGTGAATGTTTTCATGTGCATGAGGGAAATACCATATTCGCACCACTCCTTGGTGGACACAGATGGAAACATTGTAACAGAAGATGAGGAAAAGGCAGAGGTACTTAACACCTTCTTTGCCTCAAATTTTAATAGCAAGACAGGCTGTCTTCCAGACAACTGCCTCCTGAGCTGGCAGATGGAGTCAGTCAGAGACCTCCTTAGCCGCTTGGATCCCCACAAGTCCATGGGACCGGATGGGATCTATCCTAGGGTGCTGAGGGATCTGGCAGATGAGCTGGCCAAGCTGCTCTCTGTCATTTTTCAACAGTCCTGGCTCACTGGAGAGGTCCCAGATGACTGGAAGCTGGCCAATGTGATGCCCATCCAACAAGAAGGGCTGGAAGGAGGAGTCAGGGAATTCCAGAGCTGTCAGCCTGACCTCAGTGCCAGGCAAGATTATGGAAGAGGTCATCCTGAGTGCAATCACACAGCACTTACAGGATGGCCAAGGGATCAGGCCCAGCCAACATGGTTTCAGGAAGGGCAAGTCCTGCCTGACCAACCTGATCTCCTTCTATGATCAGGTGACCCGCCTGGTGGATGTGGGGAAGGCTGTGGATGTAGTCTATCTGGACTTCAGCAAGGCCTTTGACACCATCCCCCACAGCGAACTCCTGGCCAAGCTGTCAGCCCATGGCCTGGACAGCAACACTCTGTGCTGGGTTAGGAACTGGCTGGAGGGTTGTGCCCAGAGAGTGGTGGTGAATGGTGCCACATCCAGCTGGCAGCCAGTCACTAGTGGTGTGCCCCAGGGATCAGTGCTGTGCCCCATGCTCTTTAATATCTTTATTGATGATCTGGATGAGGGCACTGAGTCCATCATCAGTAAATTTGTGGACAACACCAAGCTGGGGGCAGGAGTTGATCTGCTGGAGGGTAGAGAGGCTCTGCAGAGGGACCTTGACAGGCTGGACAGATGGGCAGAATCCAAGGGCATGAGACTGAACACATCCAAGTGTTGGGCTCTGCACATTGGCCACAACAACCCCATGCAGAGCTACAGGCTGGGGTCAGAGTGGCTGGAGAGAGGCCAGGCACAAAGGGACCTGCGGGTACTGGTCGATAGTAGGTTGAACATGAGCCAGCAGTGTGCCCAGGTGGCCAAGACGGCCAATGGCATCCTGGCCTGCAACAGGAACAGTGTGGCCAGCAGGAGCAGGAAAGTCATTGTGGCCCTGTACTCAGCACTGATTAGGCCACACTTTGAGTACTGTGTCTAGTTCTGGGTTCGTAAGTTTAGGAAAGATGTTGAGTTGCTGGAATGTGTCCAGAGAAGGGCAATGAAGCTAGGGAGGGTTTTGGAGCACAAAGCCTATGAGGAGAGGCTGAGGGAGCTGGGGTTGCTTAGCCTGGAGAAGAGGAGGCTCAGGGGTGACCTTATTGCTCTCTACAACTACCTGAAGGGAGGTTGTAGCCAGGTGGGGGTAGTTCTTTTCTCCCAGGCAACCAACACCAGAACAAGAGGACAGAGTCTCAAGCTGTGCCAGGGGAGGTTTAGACTGGATGTTAGGAGTAAATTTTTCATAGAGGGAGTGATTGCCCATTGGAATGGGCTGCCCGGGGAGGTGGTGGAGTCGCCATCATTGGAGGTGTTTAGGAGGAGACTTGATGGAGTGCTTGATGCCATGGGTTAGTTGATTAGGTGATGTTGGATGATAAGGTGAACACGATGATCTTGAAGGTCTCTTCCAACCTGGTTTATTCTATTCTATTCTATTCTATTCTATTCTATTCTATTCTATTCTATTCTAGTGTCCATGTAAAGATGCTATACTGTATAAAGAAAATGTTGGTTTTTAATGTGCTTTTGCGTGGTCTTTGCTTTTTCTCATGACATGGAGGTTCATGGGCTCACTGAATGTTGATCAGCTATTTTTACCTGAACCCCGGACCCTACCTTACCAATGCTAATGAAGAAGTGTTAGATCCATTATTACTTTTAAAACATACTTTTGGGTTTTGTTTTTTTTTAATATGGACATTTAAATATATTTAACTGAAAAACTAATAAAAAAATAAAATTGTGTCTTCCACTTTTTGTTAAGTGGATGAGGGGCCCTCACACTTCTTATAAAGAGTTTTGACTGTTTCTTCTACACTACAGATGCAAGAAATCCATAAGAAACTGTAGAAAAGAATAATTGATGTCTGAAAGGACTTTTAAATTTGCCTTGATTTGGAAATTTTGAGGGGCCATCTTTGATATAGACAATGCATTTCTAAATAGACAGATAAGTTGAATTTTCAAAAATTATAAAAAGGGAAAGTTCATTTGATGGAATTTTAAGGACAATGAAAATGCAAGAATTACTTGAGGGTGAAACAGCAAACATTGGTGTGAAGAAATGTTATTACGTTCCAGCAACTCTAATTATCATAGCCCTATTTTTCATGGGAATAGTTAGTTTTAAAAATGGGTGGCTAGGAAGGTACAGATTTTAGAAACCCTGCTGTGAAAATGGCTTCCAAGCAACTCAGGCTCTGTGTTCAAACTGTGTCTGCAACGTTGTGTGTGCGCATTTAGGAGGTAAGAAGAGAAGATGGTGAAAATTGTACTGAGATACTGTAGGTAAGTGCTGGAAAGGGTATAGGGGGTCAAACGTCTGCAGCAGTGGAGAAAAAAAAGCTTAAATCTCAGAGACAACACATTGCCAATATTTATTTTCATCTAAATGCCAGATTGGAAGACCTGCAGCCTCACTTCTAAATATACATGGTTTTAGTGGTGCCCCACATAACCAATGTCCTCTTGTTCTATAGCTTCTTGGGGAAATAAAAAGGAACCAGAAGCTGCTGAAGCATCTCCCCACCCTTCATGTAGACATCTCTCTACAAAGCACCAACTTTCCTTGCCTGTTTTATTTCAACACAAGTCACAACATCTGCTCTGGGTATCATTCTGTGAAAAACTTACGCTGTTGAAGAAAAGATTATAGACAGAGTAGCAGAGAGTTTCTAGCTGCTAATGGACTGTACTTCTTTCTCCAGGCCTGCTTAGTACTTTTACATTGGATTTGGGCTGTTGGTTTCAGGAACATGACCTTTTTCTTTACAAAATGCAGAGCCTTGCAGTAAGGTACCATTTCTTGAATTCTCTGTTCCTTCTTTCATTTTTTATTTCATTAGGTTTAGTCTGAAACACATTTTATTTTTAAATCTGTGACAATCATAAACAGTAGACCAAGAATGAAGTCTTTTAGCATAATAGATATCACCAACCAAGATGACACTATCAGCAATTTCTTATACTGCTCTCCATTACGCTAAAAGAGAAATTTCCATGAAAGAATCACAATAGTGTAAACTCAAATCTTTCCTTACTGTGAGCAACTGTCTTATGTAAAGCAAAATTCACACCTTTCTTTCTTTGAGCTGTATAATACCTCCCTTCATCCTAAAACACACAGGTAAATGTATTCAGTACAGCTGTGCCACCGTTAACTCTCCATGTCACCAGTAATTCTCCATACAAACAACTATACCACTAGTATTTTCAGAAGCCAACATTTAGCTGTTCAAACGTCCACAGCTTTTATCTCCTGGATATCAACCCTAGAGAGCCTCATCTCAGGAAGATTTTAGTTGTGCCATTAATAGCCAAGAAATCATTTAGCACAGTAATTGTGCTGAAACAGATAATTTATAAAACCAAATTTTATCTGTAAACTGGAATTGTTACCTTGGGATAAAGAAAGTTTGGACATATGTTCTGTGGCAGGTTACCTCTCTGCTTGTTGGAGGGTGCAGAACAAATTACCTCTCTGCTTGTACTTTAGCATATTTGTATGTGTTGGGACCCAATAGGTTCTTTGCAGTGTTATGAAACAAACTATGTTTGCTACTTGAGGCAATCCAAGATCTGAGACCACTGTTTGTCACTAAATGCCAGTGTGGCACTTAAACTCTTTGTGTAGGCAGGAGTTATTGTTTTGTATTGCAGCTCTGAGCTTCCAAATCTACCTGTTCTCTCTCCTGTGTATGATTTTTGTTGAATAAACCATGTGGCTTGGGTGCCTGCTGTGGGGGTGGGGTGCATGAACAGTGCTATTTGCTGTTCCTCTTAGAAACTCAGCTGGTACAGACTTCCTAATTAACATGTTCACAAAAGCTGGCTGCAGACATGTTTTCTGAGAATTACGGGTGGCTGATAGACATTCATGCAAGAGAAAGAAGCTATTAAAAAGAATATTGACTAATATTCATGCATGTTTGGGTGCAGGCAAGTGGATTTCTTCATTAATAAACCTTGCTTATTAACATAAAGGTCATTGCTCTTAAAACCCAACCTGAAACCTTCCCTTGGATTTGTTTCTCTGTATGCCTTGTTTGCAGAATCACAGAATTATTGAGGTTGGAATAGACCTCTGAGATCATCAAGCCCAGTCTATGAACTAACACCAGCATATTGACTAGACCATGTCACTAAGTGCCACATCTAATCTTTCCTTAAACACCTTCAGGGATGGTAACTCCACCACCTTCTTGGACAGTCCATTCTAACATTCAACCTAAACCTCCCCTAGCACAGCTTCAGTCCATGACCTTTCGTCTTTTCACAAGTTGCCTGGGAGAAGAGCCTGACCCCCACCTGACTACAGCTTCTCTTCAGGTAGTTGTTCAGAGTGATAAGGTCCCACCTGAGCTTCCTCTTCTCCAGGCTAAAAAAACCCAGTTCCCTCAGCCTCTCCTCATAAGACTTTCCCTCCAGCCCCCTCACCAGTCTTGTCTCTCTCCTCTGGACCTCCTCCAGCACCTCAATATCCTTCCTGAAGTGAGTGGCCCAGAACTGCACACAATGCTTGAGGTGAGGCCTCACCAGTGCCAAGCACAGGGAGAGAATTACATCCCTAGGCCTGCTGGGCATGCTATTCCTGATACAGGCCAAGATGCCATTGGCCTTCCATGCCACCTGGGCACACTTCTGGCTCTTGTTCAGCTGTTGCCACCCATCACTGCCAGGTCCCTCTCTGCCAGGCTGCTCTCCAGCCACACATCCCCATCTGTAGCACTGCATGGGGTTATTGTAGCCAAAGTGTAGGACCCTGCACTTGGCCTTGTTGAATCTTCATACCATTGGCCTCAGCCCATTGACCCAACATGTCCAGGTCCCTCTACAGCATCCTCCTACCCTCCAGGAAATCCACACTCCTCCCAAACTTGGTGTCATCCACGAATTTACTAACAGTAGACTTGATCCCTTCGTCATCAACAAAATGTTGAATAGAACTGGGCCCAGTACTGATTCCTGGGGGACTCCACTGGTCGCCATACACCAACTGGACATGGCACCATTCACAATCACTCTGTGCTGGTCATCCAGCCAGTTTTTAACCCAGCAAAGGGAGCACTTGTCCAAGCCATGGGCTGCCAGCTTTTCCAGGAGGATGCTGTGGAAGGCTGCGTCAAAGGCTTTGCTGAAGTCTAGGTAGACCACATCCACAGCCCTCCACTCGTCTACCAGGAGGTTCAGATTTGTAAGGCAGGACCTTTCTTTCCTAAACCCATGTTGGCTGGGCTTGATCTACCGGTTATCTTGTACATGCTGCTTGATGGCTCTCAGGATGAGCTTCTCCATAACCATGCCAGGCACTGAGGTCAGGCTGACAGGCCTATAGTTCCCCAGAGCCTTCTTCGGCCCTTCTTGTGGATAGGCATCACATCAGCCAACCTCCAGTCATTTGGGACCTCCTCAATTAGTCAGAACCAGTGATAAATGATGGAAAGCAGCTTAGCCAGCTCTTGTCCAGCTCCTTAGGCACCCTAGGATGCTGTGTCACACAGCAGGTCACTAACACTACTTGGATTACAAGAGGTACATTCTGCTCTCCAACCCTGTCTACCAACTCAGGAGTGTGGTTGCCCTGAGGACATCCAATCTTTTTTGTTAAAGACTAAAGCAAAGAAGCTGTTAAGTACCTCAGCCTTTTCCTTGTCTTCTGTTATGATGTACCCCCTTCATCCAATAAGGAATAGAGATTTTCCCTCGCTATTCTTTTGTTATTAATATATTTATAAAAATATGTTTTATTATCCTTATCAGAATTGGCCAGATTAAGTTCTAAATGAGATTTTGCATCTCTAATTCTCCTTCTACAAGACCTTACAACATCTTTAAATGCTTCCTGGTTCACCTGCCCCTCTTTCCAAAGTTGATACACTCTCTTTTTTATCCCTGAGTTCTTGCAAAAGCTCCCTGCTCAATCAGGCTGGTTTTCTTCCCTGCTGGCTTATTTTACAGCACACAGGGTCAGCCTGCTCCTGTGCCTTCATAATTTTATCCTTAAAGTAAGCCCAGCCTTCCCGGTCCCCTTTGTTTTTAGGGCTGCTTCCCAAGGGACTGTCTGAACTATCATCCTGAATAGATTAAAGTCAGCTCTCTGGAAGTCCAAGGTAGAGGTTTTGCTGGTGGCACTAAATTCACCACATTGAAAGTTCTGCCATATCATGGTCACTGTGTGCTAGATGACCTCCAACCACCACATCATCTGCCAACCCTTCCCTCTTTGTAAACAGTAAGTCTAGAGGGGCACTACTTCTGGTAAGCTTGCTTACCAGCTGCAACAGGAAGTTGTCATTCACACTTTCCAGAAAGCTCCTGGACTGCCCCCTTTCTGCTGTGTTGTACTTCCAGCAGACATCTGGTAAGCTGAAGTTGCCCACGAGAACAAGGTCTAGGGAATGCAAGACATCTCCAAATGGTTGAAAGAATGTCTCATCGGTGTCTTTATCCTGGTCAGGTGGTCTGTAGCAGACTCCCAGCAGCATATCAGCCTTGTTGGTTCCCTCAAACCTTACCACTCTGTAATAATTTCTCTTTATTTCTCCTATATATCAGTGGAATAATAAGTTGACTTTGCTACTGAGTCAGCAATGAAACCCATTTTTGCTTTCCCAGCTTGATCATCACCTGCCTGCAGGGTTACGAGTCTCAGGCAAACACTGCTAGAGGTAAAAAGAAACACAGTTGTAACTTTAGTGTTTGAAAAAACATGCACTTTGATTCAGCAGTAGGCTTTCCATGCAGAAACCATGTCTTTTTGGTCATACTGGAAGCCATTTTAATACTTGCATGCTAAGATAAGAGGAAATAAAAGGGGCAATAAATTATGTAAATATTACTGTAGATATTTTGCAACTTACTGTACCATTTACATTTCTGAAGGAGAAATATTAGGCTTTTTTATGTCCAGTGCTGCTCATTAAGTAAGTCCCTCAGACCCCTTGGTTGTAACACCTGGAATAAACAATTAGGTAGGACAGACTAGGCACTACAAATTTATGGTATAAACACATAATTCTGGCAAGTTAAGAACATGTTTTTTACTGCAGTGACAGTCATATATATACAGTTTAATACAAGTACATGTAACAAAAGTTAGAGACCACTGCAGTCCATATGATCCATAAAACTTCAGCTTTTAGACACAGTCTTTGAGGTAACATTGAAGTAGATATCTGGAAATATTAGGTTCAATGATTACTACATTCATTGATATATTTCTCACTTTTATGGTTAATCTACAAGACGTACTAGGTGGGAAGTCAATGAAAGGTATTATATTGGGTGACCCAACTGAAGACATGCTATTTGCATACCAATCAAGTGAGAGTAGTCATAACAAAACAGGGGTGCTTGGGTCAGCATATTTCTTATTTCAGAGTATTTGAGGATTTAGTGGAATTTTATTTTTCTTATTTTTACATTTGTAAGCATGAGTTTAATTTACAAACCAGAAGTGGTAAATACATATGCACTTTAACCTGGAATCTGAATGAATTAAAAACCTCTTTATGCAGCAGAGATAAGGTCCTGCTTACTGCTTTTCATCAGCTAAACATGTATGGAAGCCAAACCTTCATGTGTTTATTTACTCATATGAAGAGGTCAAATATGAAGATGTGCTACAAATATGAAGATGTGCTGAGGTGAAGTGGCTGTCTCTATGAACTAATGAAGCATTCATCTTGCAGACTCAGAAGTGTGAAAATGTATACTTGTTCAACAGAAAGAGTTGTTCATGCTATGACTACAATAGGGATATTGTAATTAAAGGTTTTCCAAGTATTTCTAGGTCTGTGCCAGGTGTCTGGTCTCTGCTCTTCCATGATTAACAGAAAGTGCTACGATTGAAAAAAGCTGAGATATAGAGAACAGTGGAAAATAATGATCAACATTTGTGTTTTCTATCACTGCAGATCACCACAGATGACTCCTCCAAGGAGATGACCTTGGAGGCATGCAAGCAGGAGGTCTGGGCAAAATTCTTGAGCTGTGTGGAAGATCAGTGGACTGGATAAGCCTTGAGAGACAATGCTGATACCCACTGGTCTAAGACAGTCAGTTGCTTGGATCAAAAAAGTGGTGGGTTGATTTGACATTCACTGGGGTCTCAAACTCCTGAGCTCAGAATTTGTGTCATGTAAAAACTCAGCTGTAACATGATGTTGTTCTGGTGATTCTTTTGGTGTGAAGCCTGAGAAATCAAGAACACAGGAGTAGAACAATTGCTTTCTTATACCTCTTGATACAAGGAAAAGGGTGGTCTCTTTCTAGGGACTGAAGAAGAAGGTCTGGTGAATACTGCAGTTTGTATAGGATTTCCTTGGCAGTATGTGTTGTGCACTTATCACAGAGTAATAGAGTTCATAATTTCAAACGGAGACTTTCAGACCATCACTGGTGTCTTGGGGAATTACAGCAAGGAAAACCTTTATTTGGACTAATGTAGACATTGTTGCAGACTCTGCTAGAAGGTGGCATGTGATAATATATGAGCCTTGTCTACCAGCACAAGAGTAAAAGCCTTATTGTTGTCACTTTGGTAACAAAAATGTCGTGTTTAAATCTACCAAATAGGGCTAGATGACAAGATAAGCCCAGCCATCACAACACTAAGAGTTTGTGTGATAGTCTGGTCTATGATAGGCATAGAAATGCTGAAGCCTGTATCCCTGCCCTTGCTGCTTCAAGGAGTATTTGGAGTCATTCAATGGAAAACAAATCAATAGCAAACTTCAGGTTGGAAGGATAGGTGTAGTTATTTGAGCTCAAGAACTCTTGGTTCTAGTTCTTCAGATAATTTCTGAATAGATAGGATAACAGATGAGTTAGTTAATCAGGCTACTACAAAACATTGGACTCTGGTGAGCTTGCTCAAGCAGTAGGACTGTTGAACTTTGCAGAGATTTATTTATTCAGTTCCAGGGCCAGAAGGAACAATTTTGCATGCACGCTATGGAGTATAAAAGTCTCCTCAGGGATGATGCCAGTATCATACTGTTGAAAACTTCCCCAGTCACCATGGCTTTATTGAGTCTGTGCACTTCAGATTGATTTGACTGAAAAATACAAACCTAATCCCCAAATATATCATGTGAGGTATTTTTGGTAGAGATTGAGAAGTATTAATGCTTCTGTACAGTTGAGATTTCTCTGGAAAATCACAGTATCACAGTATAACCAAGGTTGGAAGAGACCCCAAGGATCATCAAGTCCAACCTGTCTCGACAGACCTCACAACTAGACTATGGCACCAAGTGCCATGTCCAATCTCCTCTTGAACACCTCCAGGGACGGTGACTCCACCACCTCCCTGGGCAGCCCATTCCAATGATGAACGACTCGCTCAGTGAAGAACTTTTCCCTCACCTCGAGTCTAAACCTCCCCTGGCACAGCTTGAGACTGTGTCCCCTTGTTCTGGTGCTGGTTGCCTGGGAGAAGAGACCAACCCCCTCCTGTCTACAATCACCTTTCAGGTAGTTGTAGAGGGCAATGAGGTCACCCCTGATCCTTCTCTTCTCCAGGCTAGACAATCCCAGCTCCCTCAGCCTCTCCTCATGGGGCTTGTGCTCAAGGCCTCTCCCCAGCCTTGTTGCCCTTCTCTGGACACGTTCAAGTGTCTTGATGTCCTTCTTAAACTGAGGGGCCCAGAACTGGACACAGTACTCAAGGTGTGGGCTAACCAATGCAGAGTCCAGGGGCACAATGACCTCCCTGCTCCTGCTGGCCACACTATTCCTAATACAGGCCAGGATGCCATTGGCCCTCTTGGCCACCTGGGCACACTACTGGCTCATGTTTAGGCGGGTGTCAATCAGCACCCCCAGGTCCCTCTCTGTTTGGCAGCTCTCCAGCCACTCTGACCCCAGCCTGTAGCTCTGCATGGGGTTGCTGTGGCCAAAGTGCAGCACCCAGCACTTGGACTTGTTAAATGCCATGCCATTAGACTCTGCCCATCTGTCCAGTCGGTCGAGGTCCCTCTGCAGAGCCTTTCTACCCTCTAACTGACCAACATCTGTTCCCAACTTGGTGTCATCTGCAAACTTGCTGATGACTGACTCAACCCCCTCATCCATATCATCAATGAAGATGTTAAAGAGGATGGGGCCCAGCACTGATCCCTGGGGACGCCACTGGTGACTGGCTGCCAGCTGGATGTGGCACCATTCACCACCACTCTCTGGGCTCAGCCTCCAGCCAGTTCCTAACCCAGCACAGAGTGTTGCTGTCCAATCCACAAGCTGACAGCTTAGCCAGCAGTTTGCTGTGGGGGATGGTGTCAAAGGCCTTTCTGAAGTCCAGGTAGACTACATCCAAAGGCCTCCCCATGTACACCAGACGGGTCACCTGATCATAGAAGGAGATCAGGTTGGTGAGGCAGGACCTGCCCTTCCTAAATCCACGTTGGCTGGACCTGAGCCCTTGGCCATCCTTCAGGTGTGCAGTTATTGCTGCCAGGATAATCTGCTCCATCACTTTCCCTGGCACTGAGGTCAGGCTGACTGGCCTGGAGTTTCCAGGTTCCTCCATCTGTCCCTTCTTATGTATGGGGACCACATTGGCCAGTTTCCAGTCGTCTGGGACCTCTCCAGTGAGCCAGGACTGGAGGAAAATGATGGAGAGCGGCTTAGCCAGCTCATCTGCCAGCTCTCTCAGCACCCTAGGATGGATCCCATCCGGTCCCATGGACTTGTGAGTGTCCAAGTGGCTCAGTAGGTCCCAAACTAATTCCTCATGGGTTTCCAGGGCATCACACTGCTCCCTGACCCTATTACCCAGAATAATGGTACATAGTTTGATTAACTTCTGATTTTGATTCACTTTTTGATTTTGTTCAGGAAAGAAGAGCACACTTGGATGTTCAGAGGAACAGAAACCACACTTTTGACAGGAGACCAGCAGTGGTTAGCCTTACAAAGCAAAGGCTAATAAATAATGTTTTATAAATAAAGTTCAATATAAGTTTAAAAAAGTAAATTAAAAATGTTTCTTAAGCAAAAAGAAAGAGAATGGCATATGCAAAAGAAGAAAATTGTAAAAGATGGCCACAAATATATTAAGGCTGCAAAATAAGAAGGCACTTTCTAACAGCCAGGAGAAGAAGCAAGTGGAGGAAGAGACTTTGATGCTCATGATTCTTTAGGAGAAAGGTATGTTCCTCATTTAAAGGTAGCCTGTGTCTCTCTATGGGGAATTGCATTTAGCTGTGAAGTCTATTACATACCTTCTAAATTGGAAGGGTTGTTTAAAAAAGGCATAATGGAACTAAAAGCACTTTTGGAATAACATATACATTTAATTTAAAAGAATGTCCACATGATAAGTCAGTTTTTAAAACTGGCCTATGTTTTGTTCAAATACACACTTACAATGTGCATGCAATGCTAGGAAGGTAACAAGAAGACAAATGTTGAGCCTTTAGGAGACCTAGAAAACACTTTAAATGTATCACCAGCATCTTCAATCCAGTATGGAAATTTTGAATATCTGTGTTACTTGAAACTGGCAAAAATAAATTAAAAAGCATGGGTAGACATACATTTCTAGTGTACATTTGTGTACAGGTATGTTTAAATTCTTATGAAAAAACTTGGGAATAGAATAAAACCGCCAGGTATGTATGCACCTGCATATTTGAAGCTGATTGCTTGAAACAGGAAATGATATTTCCTTTCAGCTGTACCACACAAGCAAAACAAAAAGCAATATTAATAATGAAATAAACAGCAGATATAGTACAAAGTAGATTTTTCTTTTTGGGATCCTCATTTATGCTAGATAATTTGCAATTAATACTTTATGAAAATTGCCTGGTTTGTATGCATAAGCAGACAAAAAGCTTCCTAAGAGCATCATTGTTTCCTTAACGAAAGATACAATGCCAGTGACATTATCAGTATTATACACTTGAACCACAGTTGGTGGAGACGACACCTTCTATAGTGTGCTGTCATGCATTTAGGGCTAAATCTTATTGCAGCAAGTGGATATTTTGCCACTGAATTCAAAAGGATACAGATTTGGCCCTCATTACTTGTCTCCATTTCTCCATCTAATTAAAGCATTTGAATGCTGACAGGTCACTGGAATGAAAGCCCAATTAATTACTGACTTGTTCATCATAGCCACAGCCTGAATGCTGCAAGTTTATACTGGGGACTAAAAGTGATTCTTCCTTGAATTTGAGATGTACTCTAAATAATCAGACATTTTTGCGTGGCACAAAAGAAAAGCCCAAACACGTGATTTCTTAAAATTAGGTTACATTTGGACATTCAGTATGTACTAGAGATATCAGAAGAGCTTTTCTTATTGCATATGCCACATACATGTATTTGCATTATACAAAGTGCATACTGTACAGTGTGTGTTGACCTTTTTGCCAGTTAAACTAACAAATACACAGATTATAAAGGATGTCAGAGCACTAAAGAAGTAGTGATAATGGTGATAAATAAGGAAATACAAAAGTAAGAAGTGTTTGAGGTGGATTTTCACCCAACTGTATACAACTGTACAAACGTTATGGAAGAAGGCTAACCTATTAGCTGGCAATCTCAAAGAGGTTCAAAAAGCAGTTTTTAAGTGTTGAAATTAATTCTTTGTAACTGTGTGATTTTTTCATTTCTGTTATTTGGAAGTCTTTTATGAATGCACCCCTCATCAGGAGAGCAGGGTACTGGAACTAAAATTGATTTTTCTTATGATTTCTGCATTTTGAAATGTGGCTTTGTTCTTATGAGGAAATACTGCCAGAAAAGAAACCAAGAAGATTCTTTGCAAGGCAGCTCTTACTCAAAGGCTATTCTCCTACAGGTCTCCCTAATAGCACGAACAGGAAACCTCTGAAATTCCTGAAGTAAACTTCTTGAAGAGCTGCCGTGTGTCACAGACTTTGGGCAGCCAAAATCTCCCATCATGTCTTCCAAGAAGCTGGGCAGATGACCAGGGAGGACAATAAGTGTCCCCTGGAATCATTCCACCTACCTCCCATTGAATACAATTTAAAGTATGCACTGCCCAGGTTATCGAGAAAAAACACTTCAGCTGGTATCACAACAGGGACAGCATACAACACATAATCACACAGTCAATCAATCATAGCATCACAGACTCACAGAATGATAGGAGCTGGACAGGATGTCTGGAGATCATCTAGTGCAAGTCTCCTGCTAAAGCAGATTCACCTAGAACTGCTTAGGAGTTTCAGTTGCAGATTTATTTGTATGATGAATCAATGTCAGAATGCCTTTAGATATTTATACATGTTGCAATTGTGTTGTCCTTGTTACAGAATGTCAAGATGTTGACTACTGTGAGCAGTACATGGGTGAACGCAGCACTGACCCCAGTACTTATTCTACAGACTTGAAGTCAACAATCACTATTTAGAAGCATAAATTTCATAAACCCTATGATTAAATTCTTACAATATTCCAGCTTTTCCATGTTAACATTAGCTTTAACTTCAGCATTGACAGCAAAGCATTTTTGCATCTTCTTAATGACTTTCACATGCTGTAAGAATATAACAAGTTAGCTACCAATAAAGGTGCATTATGTGTGGATGTTCACATTATCACCCTCCTATCTTCCCCTCTTATGTCCTTGCTTTTCAAGATAGTTCAATTATCACTTAGTGAAACCTTGTTCTGGAATAGAGGCTAGATAAACATTCTCTCAGGCAGCCTTCATGGTCAGTCCCTGCATGTGAAAACATGGAAACCATTTGGGTGTCATACGAAATACCTTGTCTGTTCTTTCATTCTCTATAATATCCATTGCCTTATGCATGGTCCTTTTATTCAGATTCCCTGTGGTTCTATCATTTATGGTCAGTATGAAGGTAATGCTAGCCCATCTCCAGCAATCCCTGACAATTAAATCTTCTATTTCATGTGATGAATGGCCTCATTTTAATTCTTTATGTTCCAAGGAAAAATATATAGTGCCTCAGATGCTGCTTGCAGAAATGGGTTGGAATGCTTTGCAGTCCTCCCAGAGAACTAAGAGCAACATTTAATACACTTTGCAAAATACTACCTTATCTATGCTGAAGAGGACAAATGAAATTAAGTACACAACGTACACTGTGGATAATTTCTTTCAGCCATATTAATTCATTGTCTAAATAGTGTATGAAAGCTGTGAGAACTCATCTATTTTATAGTTATGAGTATCAGCTGAGTAATAACATCCTGAGCTGGAGTGAAATGTAGGCAGCTTGATCCTTGCTATTCTTTCCACTTTTAGAGCATGTATATACACTTTCTCCTCTTCTCCCACCACTTCTGAAGCTAGGAAACAAAGCAAGCATCACATTCCAACACAGATAAGATAACTCAACTGTTACATAGGTACAGTTTCATTATGTAAATGTGTTTAAAACAAAGCTTCTGTTGTTCCTAGTTCCCTGATATTTCTGAAACAGTTCAACATGTACAAATTACTGAGAGTGATTTCCTGTGGTTGGATGAGTTACTAATAACTAATATGGGGTTCAGAAATGGTAGAAGACCTACTATTGCTCCATTACCCCAAAATGTCTATAGGTTGGAAGAGACCTTCAAGATCATGGTGTCCAACCTATCATCCAACACCACCCAACCAACTAAACCATGCAACCAAGCACCCTATCAAGTCTCCTCCTGAACACCTCCAGTGATGGTGACCCCACCACCTCCTCGGGCAGCACATTCCAATGGGCAATCACTCTCTCTGTGTAAAACTTCCTCCTAACCTCCAGCCTAAACCTCCCCTCACCCAGCCTGAGACTGTGTCCTCTTGTTCTGGTACTGGTTGCCTGGGAGAAGAGACCAACCTCTGCCTGTCTACAACCTCCCTTCAGGTAGTTGTAGACAGCAAGAAGGTCACCCCTGAGTCTCCTCTTCTCCAGGCTAAACAACCCCAGCTCCCTCAGCCTCTCCTCATAGGGCTTGTGTTCCAGGCCCCTCACCAACTTTGTTGCCCTTCTCTGGACTCGTTCCAGCAAGTCAACATCCTTCCTAAATTAAGGAGCCCAGAACTGGACACAGTACTCAAGGTGTGGCCTAACCAGTGCAGTGTACAGGGGCAGAATGACCTCCCTGCTCCTGCTGGCCACACTGTTCCTGATGCAGGCCAGGATGCCATTGGCCTTCCTGGCTGCCTGGGCAGTCTGCAGGCTCGTGTTCAGTCTACCATCAACCAGCACCCCCAGGTCCCTCTCTCCCTGGCCTCTCTCCAGCCACTCTGACCCCAGCCTGTAGCTCTGCATGGGGTTGTTGTGGCCAATGTGCAGAACCTGGCACTTGGATGTGTTAAATCTCATGCTGTTGGACTCTGCCCATCTGCCCAGCCTGTCGAGGTCCCTCTGCAGAGCCTCTCTACTCTCCAGCAGATCAACTCCTGCCCCCAGCTTAGTGTCGTCAGCAAATTTACTGATGATGGACTCGATGTCCTCATCCAGATCATCAATAAAGATGTTAAAGAGCATGGGGCCCAGCACTGATCCCTGGGGCACACCACTAGTGACTGGCTGCCAGCTGGATGTGGCACCATTCACCATCACTCTCTGGGCTCAGCCTTCCAGCCAGTTCCCAACCCATCACAGTGTGCTCCTATCCAAGCCATGGGCTGATAGATTGGCCAGGAGTTTGCTATGGGGGATGGTGTCAAAGGCCTTGCTGAGGTCCAGGTAGACTACATCCACTGGCCTCCCCACATCCACCAGGCAGTCACCTGATCATAGAAGGAGATCAGGTTGGTCAGGCAGGACCTGCCCTTCCTAAATCCATGCTGGCTGGGCCTGATCCCTTGGCCATCCTGTAAGTGCTGTGTGATTGCACTCAAGATGACCTCTTCCATAATCTTGCCTGGCACTGAGGTCAGTCTGACAGCTCTGTAATTCCCTGGCTCATCCAACCGGCCCTTCTTGTGGATGGGCACCACGTTGGCCAGCTTCCAGTTATCTGGGACCTCTCCAGTGAGCCAGGACTGCTGAAAAATGATGGAGAGCGTCTTGGCCAGCACATCTGCCAGCTCTCTCAGCACCCTAGGATGGATCCCATCTTGTCCCATGGACCTGTGGGTATCCAAGCAGCTGAGCAGATCTCCAATTACCCCATTCTGGAACAGAGGAAAACTATGCTGCTCCCTGGCTCCTTCTGCCAGCTCTGCAGGTCAGATCTTTATGATCTTTATGAAATACTTTTCCTTTCATCTCTGGGTACAAAGAATACAGTTTCCTCTAGATGGTACAAAAAATTGCAAGTCAGGCTTGAAAAAACAAATGCAGCTTTTGGTATGTTCTCCTTCAAACAAGAACTTTAGGAGTTCTTCTGTTCATGAATGATTCAGGAATTCTGGGTAGCAGTAGATCAGTGCTATAGCATGTATTACACTTTAGCAAACAGGCAGTTTTACCTTAAGTCTTTCTAGACAAACATCTTTATCAATTGGAAAAATATGGATTGTATAGGTGACATACACTGATTTTCTACCTTTACACAAAAGTCATAATAAATAAACGACATTAAAGTTGGAGTCAAGACTGCCTAATATCCTCCAAAAGAATTCTTCCTTCTTGTTCAATCCAGCATTAGAAGGACAAGTATTTATATGCAATGGCAGATGTGTCAAGGAGAACTGAGGTAGAGATCTTAGTAGAAAAACCCAACCAACGACGACAACAACCACCCTGATTTTGTCTTATTTCCCAATCAGTTTCACAGACCCAGAAAATGCAGAAACTTTTAAAATGCTTCAGCTATTCTTTCCAAATATTGAGGTATTTATCTGAATTTTTTTGTTTGATCATGTGTGATGGCTTAATGACCATCCTGAAAACAGGGGGGGAGGGCTTGTGAGTGCTTTGCCACCCTGTAAAATGCAAAGCAGTCATTTGTAATCCCTTTTCATTCAGAAATTTGTAATACCTCAGCAAGGTTCAATGTATTTGCAAAACAACATAAATAAGCACTTCTTTTAATACCTGAAATCACAGAGCAACCTGTGTCTAAGTACATATAAGTATTACTGTTCCAAAAGTACAATATAAGTCGCTTTGACATTTCCAAAAGCATTCAATTATTATTTATCCTCAAGGAAGAGCAATGATGAAAACATTTTAGGATTCATATGGAAACAGAGTATGGAAAATGTTACTGTGTATTTGTATAAATCAGTGATACAACTTGAAATTAATACTGTATTCAGTGTTGGGAATTCTGACTTGAAATAAGGAAAATAATAAGGGCAATGGAAACAATCAGAATGGTTAGTAACAGAATGGGAAGAGGGATACTGTATGCAGATAATATTTGCCTTGTAGAAGAGAGATCATTTTAAAAATGCACAAAATAATGAAGGGTATACATGGGCCAGGAAAACTTCTGTATATCCTGTATGATCATAGTACAAAGAAATAAGTCATTCAATGACAACAGCAGGCTGTTAAACAGGTCTCCTTTCAACACAAGGTAGTTTGGGAGTCCAATTGTCATGTGGTATTACTGAAAAGTTCAGATTGGAAGTTAGAATACATAGAATACATAGAATACATAGAATAAACCAGGTTGGAAGAGACCTTCAAGATCATCGCGTCCAACCCATCAACCAATCCAACACCACCCAAACAACTAACCCATGGCACCAAGCACCCCATCAAGTCTTCTCCTGAAAACCTCCAATGATGGTGACCCCACCACCTCCCCAGGCAGCCCATTCCAATGGGCAATCACTCTTTCTGTATAGAACTTTTTCCTAACATCTAGCCTGAACCTCCCCTGGTGCAGCCTGAGACTGTGTCCTCTTGTTCTGGTACTGTTCTCTATATTGAAAAAGAATAAAAGGAGAATGGAAAGGAACTGGTCTCCTTAAGCAGTAAAAAGGAATTATGTATCTAGGAAGTGCTTTTCCCATATTTGCTCATTTTAGCAGTATTCCTGTAGCTTCTTTAAAGCAAACTACTAAAACCAATATGTGATTATTTTTTATTTAACACCTCCTTCCCCCTATTCCCCCCCCCAAATATGATAATTCCCATGAATCCTTATTTCCTTAGAGTAATGAATCTTTCCAATGCTGGTGGATTTTAAATCTGACCAAACTGATGCAACATTTGCTTATTAAAATATGAAATAATTTGACTTAATTATCATGAAATGAGAATGGGAATAAACCTCATTCCTCTTGGAAACAACTGCCATATGATTCACCGGTTTGAAAGCAAGGAAAGAAAACTGGAAGTATATGGAAACTACTTAATTTAATTGACTTGTAACTGCTTCAAAACAGCACTTGATTCAGAGCCGTACCCTTCAAACAAGAGTTCCTTGAAGATTACATACTGTCCTTCAAAACAAAAGAAAATAAACAATAAAACAATAACAACACCAACAAAGTGTGTTGTTTGTATTTATGCAAAACTTCAAGAGGAGTCCATGCTTATTTTCTAAAATTCTGAGTGTAAATTCTTTAAAGTAGTGAATATTTACAGATAACAGAGAAGTAATGGAGGACAGAGAGAAATTAAGATTTCTATCTGCCTTGGACATAACAGACCATTATTTCTCAAATGTGCTATTTTTTGGTTGGAATTCCAATAAGTAATATAAATCCATGTGTACATACTTAGAAGTGCATCCATTTAACCATTCATGTCTTCCAGATGTGCCTATACAGTATGAGTTCATAGGACAGTGGAAGCCATGAAAAGCAGTTTGACTAGCCTGAAGTTCTTTGTGACAAACTGGACAGCACTCTCATACATTCTTTACTTTTGGTTTTGTCCTGTTGATATCGCTCTGATAATCACACTTTTCTCTATCATATTAATGGAAATAATTTAAAAGTGTCTTTTGTTTCATAGGGTAAAAGTAATTGAGGATAGAAGGGAGGTCTCTTGTCCAAAATCGTGCCACTCAAAGCAGGGTCAGCAGTGAGATCACATCCAGTAGCACAACTGACCTTAAAAACCTCCCAGGGTGGAGACTGAAGCCCTGGGAAAACTACTTCACTGCCCAACTATTCGCTGGGGGTGTTCAGGGCGAGGCTTGACAGGATGCTTGGTTGCATGGTTTAGTTGATTAGGTGGTGTTGGATGATAAGTTGGACATGATGATCTTGAAGGTCTCTTCCAACCTGGTTTGTTCTATTCTATTCTATTCTATTCTATTCTATTCTATTCTATTCTATTCTATTCTATTCTATTCTCAGAAAAAATGTTCCTCCTTATACCCAGTCTGAATCTCTCTTTTAACTTGCGCCTTCTGTCTCTTGTCCTCCCACTAAACACTATTGTCTCCTTGATGCCCCTCTTCTGGGTATGGGAGGGTTGCTGTGAGGTCTGCCAAGGCTGTCTCATATTTTGGCTGAAGAAGCCAAATTCATTCACTATTTCTTCATTTGGCAATGTTCCAGCCATCAGCCATGCCAGTGGCCATCCACCAAATCAATTCCATCTTGTTGAATTCTTTCCTGTGTTGGTAGATGGAGGCCAAAACTGAATCTAGCATTCTAGGTGTGGTCTAGCAAGTGCCATGTTGAGCCCCCAGTCAGCTGGCTGCACTTGCTAGACACACATGGACATGTTAGTTTGTGCCCATTGTCTCCTAACCTGTTACTGGCCACCACTTAAAAAGACCCCAAAAACATAACCAACCCTGGCTCTATCTTATTCACACCTTTCCTTCAAGAATTTGCATAGATGGATGAGATTCCTCCCAATCTTTCTCTTCTCCAGGCTGAACAGCCCATGCTTCTTCTTGAATGAAAAATGTACTATTTCTTAATCACCTTAGTGATGCTTCACTGAACTCTCTTCAGTATGTCCACACCTCTCTTGTACTGGCGAGCCCAGAGCTCAACCCAGCACTCCAGGTGTAACATTACCAGTGCTGAGTAGAGGGGAAGGATCACTTTTCTTGACTTGCTGATAATACTTTACCTAATACATTCTAGGATATCATACATTTTACAGCCCTTGCAGGCATCAGCTTTAAGTGACTTTTGGCTTCCTTTTTGGCATCACTACACACCTAAACTTTATAAAAATCCCCATTTGATGCCTGTCCTTGCTTCCATCTCCTATATTCTACTTTCCTTTTTACATTGAACTCAGTCATGTGATCCCTGTTTGGCTATTCTACTCTCCTGATTGTACTTATTTTCCTACATATTGTGATAATACACAATTGTGATTGGAGGAGGTTGTTCCCCAAATATGTACTCTGGCTTTTTGAAGTACTCTCTTTTGTTGTTTACTTTAGGATCTTGGGACCCACCCTATGGTCATGACAGTGAAGGGTGCTGTTGATTGTCATATCCTCAAGAAACTCTTCCTTTGCTGTGCTGAGAAGGTCTAGTTAAGATTTAAAAGATCTAGTCATGACGTGTGACTTGATGTAATATTTGTAACATTATATGTTGCAATTTTTTTGCACACCTATAAACCAGTACTGCCCAAATTCCCAAGACAGGTCCAGTCTTACTGTAAGAAGGGTAAAGGTTGGCGTGAAAATACCCTAATGCAAATATAATTGGAAATTCACATGACACACTTCTTTACTTTTCTCCAATATGAAAAATGCACAGAAAAGCACCAAATGAAAAAATTAAATGTGAATTTGCTTGAATCTGAAGATCATTTCAATTCTCATAAATATTTCTTTCTTTTTCTTGCATGTATAGTCTTATGAACAAAAAGTCCAGGAAAGCTTAGGGAAACTTATGTATCCACCCACATTCTAGTTGAAGTTAGAATCAGTATTATTTTCTGAACATTTTTTTTTTCTGACTAAATTCCTCACTTCTCAGCAGGTGAAACCTATTGCCAGTTAGAGACTTACAGTGTTTAGCATCCATTCTGATGCAAACTGAAAAAGGCAAGACTCTTGCTGGCTGTGGACAATGAAGTCATTAATCAAAATCACTCTCCATCTCCACTGATGATGGAAAAAAAGAAGTCTGTCTACTATCAGGGTTCAAAACTAAACTAGAATCACAGGGCTATGACTTTAGAAAAGCAGTTAATATGGAACAAGTTCTATGGAAAATGATGGGAGGGGACACACATTCCAAACCTCATGATTCTGGGGCTGATCTTTGGGTTTCATAGAAATTTAAAGTAGCTTCAAGGTTCCCTCGAGGCATTGCTGATTTTGAAGAGCCACGAGGAGCACTTCTGATAATAGTAGTCAATACCTAGGGCACAGAAACTTACAGTAAGTTCCTCTCTGGAAGTCATACCATCCCAGCATCTTTGAAATGGAACTTGCAGTGTGGGCAAGGGAAAAAGCCATTATTACAGGATTTCTGTACGTCAGAGAAATCCTCAAAGAGATACCTAAGCTGACTTTAAGGCTGCTTTGTGCTTCTGCTATTACACAGAACAGGATGAATTTCCCCATGGATCTGTCTTATAAATATTCTGAGGAGATAATCTTGAATTCTTTAAAATGTTTTCATGAAGAAATATCCGAAAGGCATGTGAAGTTCTACACACATGTTATTGGCCTAGTCTGAGTGCTTGATGGGATCTTACAACTGAATAACTTGGAAAATGCCGGTAAGACCTATAGTTATTGATCAATGGCCAGTAACTGGGACTTTCCACAGAATACCCCTAATCACAGCAGGAATAATGTGCATGCAAGTAGCATAGGGAAAGAAGAACACTAATAAAGAGGTTTAGACACATTATGCTTTCTTCCACTACCACCTCTTGACTTAAACCAGTCTCCTTAAAGGTTTTCATGTAAGTCAAAACACTGATTTGTCTAGGTGAGAGGATTTTTTGTTATTTTTTTCTATCTGCTGGTTAGTTGTAAATAGGGGATGTGAAGTAATACAAAGCTTACTGGACAGCCTCACCAGCTTTTACAGGACTTAAGCTTTCTTTGATTAAACAAACAAATAAACAACCTCCCTTTCCTTCCTAATCTGCAGAGAGCAAAGTCTTCCAAAAAACCTGTCGATTCTGTTGATTGGCAGACTGCTGAGAAGTTATTTCACCACTGTGTTAGCCCTGAAGTATGATGACAGTTTTACTGCCAATGCCATGAATTATTCCATGGGTAATTCTTTTAATGGGGGATTGGGTAGGGGTGTAAGAACACTTCAACAGCTTTGCTGGAAGAAGACACTATCTATACTTTTGAGCCTACATGCTTAAGTGGTTAATTCATAAAGTGATATATGAGTTATTAAACAACAAAATAACATGCTAAGTTTGACAAGGCCAAAGGAAAAAAAATAAAGACAAATATGTACATGAAATCAGGAGTATTCTCTAAAAGGGCAGTGAATTCTCTGTGGATTACACCACAGCAGATCTTTACCAAACAAAAACAATGCATCAAGTCCAGTCTTGGGGATGAGTCTTGAAATGCCCTGATTTCACTGAAGCCACTGGGATATGGAAGAGCCCACCACCTCTTAAGATCTGGCCTTGAATTTCAAATCAAGTCTTTCGTTTTACTTACAAGTGCTAATGCCAAAAAAACAAGCAAAAAGGAAAATGATGTTTCAGTCCCTCAGGCTTTTATTAAAGAGATTATTTCAGGCTTGACACTTTTATCCTTGGAATAGGATACCACGGCCTGTAAGAAAAGTTAAATCTGATCCAAAATAGTCGATAAACTGAAAAGAGAAATTATGAACACAGTAGATTAGCAATTATTAATGACACCTCTGAACATAGGCGTGTTGAGCAATCAGTAATGTGACTAAACAGTCATGTCTCCTCTATGTCCTTTAGGTCAGAACTTCAAACTGTGGTTTAAGTATCACACCAAAAGATTTAAGTGGCTGAAAACATGCTGCCTTAAACTGTGCTTCTCTTAACCTGAAGCTTATGATTTCTCCACTCATTGATGATGTGATCTTTTTTTTTTTTTGAAGTATATGAACTATACTGTTCTCACGTTTCCACATGGCTAGTCTGCATTTGGTTTCTGATTTTTTTATTTCCTGCAGATGTACTTTTTACATATGCTATCTTCTTTTCTGAATAACAGAGAATTTAAAAGTATGTGAGAAACTGGTGAGAAACAACATGGCTAGTGATTCTGCATAATATACAAGTGCTTCCTCTATTTAATCAGGGTAGTAAGAACAAAGTTCAGCTGTGAAGAACTGCAGAAGGACCCTACAAGACAGTGATAGTATTGCAGATTAATTTCACAGCAGAAGAAATAGAAGTGATGCACTTGGAATTAACCAAAGAGAGCTTTGTACATGCAGTGCCAGGTGCTGAACTGGTCATTACTATCCAACAATGAGATCATGGAGTTATAATAACGAACATCTCATCTCAGTGCTAAGTTGTGATCAAAAAAGGAAACAATGTTAGGATCCATGAGGAGAGCAATACACAAATTTGTAGCTAGATGTATTCTATGATGCAACTGTATCTTGAACAGTGTGTGTATTTCTGGTCCCTCCACCCTAACAAGGACATAGCAAAGCTGTAAATCATTCTGAGAAAATTAGTAAGAATGACCAAAGCCATGGAACAGCTTCTATATGAGAAATTATCAATTATCCCAGAATTCTTCATCATGGAATGGAACTACCTGGTTGTGGCATACTACAGTAGTTGACAGGATAATAAGTGGCAGAGTGGGTAACTGGGGAATAATCCTTCATTGTATCTTCAAATACAATAACTAGAAGGCATTAAATGAAGTAAGCAGAGAGCAGGTCCACAATGACTAAGTAAGATGTTTCTCTAGGCTGTATAAACTGTGAAAATCCTTGTGAGGTTCCTGGATTCTGGAAGTTTTACATGGGTTAAAAAAGCAACAGCAACATGCATAGAAGATGAATCCATAACAGATCATCAAACATAATGATTCCACCTCTGCACTGGAAACTATTGGAGATTCTCAGGAAGTGTCAGTTTATGTTCTTCACAGAAAGAGTTATTTGCCATTGGAATGTGCTGCTCAGGGAGGTGGTTCAAAAAAGGATTGGATGTGGCACTTGAAGACATGGTTTAGTTATTCATGAAGTGTTGGGTGATAGGTTGGACTTGATGATCCCTGAGGTCTTTTACAACCTTGCTGATTCTATGATTCTATGTGCTGTTCTAACATCTGTCTCTGATTGCCATGGCCTTTGAGAAAGATACCAAGGCTTACTAGGACAGATGGCTTTTGGCTGGACACAGTAGAATAGAATAGAATAGAATAGCATAGCATAGCATAGCATAGCATAGCATAGCATAGCATAGCATAGCATAGAATAAACCAGGTTGGAAGAGCCCTTCAAGATCATCGTGTCCAACCTATCATCCAACACCACCTAATCAACTAAACCATGCATAGAGGCATAGTAGAGGCATAGTAACATTTTAAAGAACTAAAGCATGGATATATATGATAATAGCATATATTTTGACCAGTTTTTAGGTCTGTGTTTGGAACATCAGTTGTCCTACAGCTTTGTAGTTGTGCTCTAATGGTGCTTTGACAGCAAGGTTAAATGCCCAATTTAGTCATGCCTTTGCTTCCCAGACGATTTTTGATCCACTAAAAGGCTCATCTCTCATGACCTGGTTGCCAAGTTTAATTAATACCTTCTCAGAGAGTGACTTTATGAAAAAACCTCTGAAAGGATAAATACATTGCAACTAAAAAAAAATTAATCTTTTCTACATAGTATTTCATTAACTAGTATCAATAAATTAATTGTTTTAGAGAGGGAAGTCAGCGAAGGTTCACTACTTTAATTGATAAAACCTTCTAATCAAAGATTACTATAGGGGGTTTGTCATAATTCAAGTTTACGTAATCTTTCTCGCTCTTGGATTTTCCCTCTCCTAAGTTCAGCAAGGACATCCTAGTCATTGTTTGCTTCCTCAGACAGAAATAGACCAGGCCATCCTTGTACAAGCTTGATTACGCTGTGTTACACTCTGTGACTTCTACTCCAAAGCAGAAGTGGGCAACATCATATGAAAAGACAATATCTGTATGTTTATGCTGAACTTCACAGATGAATGTTCATAAATTCACATGCCAGCAAATAGGCAACAACAAATCAGACCTTTCTGATCCAGGGGGTTTAAAATTCTGTAAAAAGACAATAGGCAGCTTTGTTGGCAGCAGATTGCAACAGCACAAAGGTTATCTTGGTTTCTTCTGTCTATATGTGCAAGAAATACTGATCTTACAGGACCACAGAATCATAGAATCACAGAATGCTGGTTTGGAAGGGACCCCAAGGATCATCTGGTTCAACCTTCCTGGGTAATAATATAGTTTTAATAAGATGGCCCAGCACCATGTCAAGCTGAGTCTTAAAACTGCCTAATGTCAGGGAATCCACTACTTCCCTTGGGAGATTATTCCAATGTCTAAGTGTTCTCAAGGTCAAAAATTTTCTTCTGAAGTCCAACTGGAATCTCCCCAGGAGTAACTAACTTGTACCTGTTACCCTATGTCTTCTCCATGTGGCTTGTAAAAAGGGAGTCTCCCTCCTCTTGGTAGCCACCTTTAAGGTACCGGTACATGGTAATAAGATCTCCCATAAGCCTTCTCCTCTCAAGGCTGAACACACCCAGCTCTCTCAGCCTTTCTTCATATGTCAAGTTCTCCAGTCTGCTCATTCTTGTGGCCCTTCTCTGAATGCCTTCCAGCCTATCCACATCTTTCTCTCCTTTTTTTTCTATTTTTTTTTTTGCTGCTGCAGCACACCATTCACTCATGTTGAGCTCGCTGTCCACTAAGACCCCCAGGTCCCTTTCCACAGGGCTGCTCTTCAGCAGCAAGATCCTACATTTGTTCCTGTTGAACTTCATAAGGTTAGTTGTTAGCCCTGTGAAGGAGATCTGAATGTAAGTCTGATTGGTGGGTTATGTAAGAGTTGAGTAAACGGGAAGAACTGAGGATCAAGCATACGTAGGTGATATTTTTGTTCTGAATTTCTATGTAAAATTTTTGGACCAAAATAGAAAGCAGAAAAAAACCATAGCACTTATTCCCTTCACCACTTTCCCTCTGACCTCTTTTTCACACAAGTCACATGTAATCATAGCAGCATAATTGAAAACAAATTTCCCAGCCACCGAAAAAGTACAAGTAGAGATGGAATTATTCACATCACAATAAATAATCCCCAGCACAAACAACTATAACAACAAAAAGCCCAAATCCCCCAATGTTCATTAGGAAGAAGCTTGTTGTGATGTAGGCTATTAATCTGGGGATTTCGTGGGACAAAAGTCAAAGCTGTGCCACTGCTATTAATCTGCCCCAGTGAGGATTGCCAACACAGTTCACAGTGAAAAGGGGACCAGAAGCATCCTAGGACACTGACAAAACAATTTCTCAGCTGCAACATTAAACAATCTGACAAAATCAACAAACAGCAACAAGGAAACCCAGTCCTTAAATGAGAACCACACCACTGATGGACATATACTTGTCTCTGCCTCCCTGTAGAATTGGCCCAGGCCAGGTTGGATGACATGGGGGTTTTGGAAGAGCCTGTCTTCCTGTCTTTGACTTGCAATGTCCCAGGGGTTTTTGAGGTGAAATGGCATGGCTGCAGTTGGTGGCTGGACAGGTCATACCAGAGGTGGCCAGCCTGCTGGGATGCATTTGTCCCTCACGGTATTCACACTGATGAAGTCCCACTTCTGTGACAAATATACATTGCATTCCTTCATATAAATCTCAGGATGCTTAACATTTAGGGTTGTCACTGTGACTGTGTAGGGAAGAGAGAGTAAGGTGGATCTAATCTGATTTTGGGGGAGTGGGAAGCATCCAGTTGCCAAAAGAAGGGTCAGATTAACAGAAACACTGTTTAATCCATGAGCCTGCTGGAGATTTGAAAGACGTTGAACTGCTCCATGGAATAGATTTTATGAGTTCCATGTGCTTTCTCAGTAGGAGTGAGCAAGGCAGTGTCAGCAGCTGGGGAAGACCAGATGATGAGAAACAACTTTCTCTCTACCTCTCTATGGCTGTTTGTCTCTCTCAGCTGCCCTTGTGCCTGGGAAAACATGGGAAAATTGCACGTGTCCCAAAGCAGATCAATCCCAGAATAGCTCTGCATCCTATATCACTAAAAAAACCAAGGAATAACTTGCAGGATTTATGTTGTATAAACCAACTACCCCTACATGGTCTCTCCTGAGGAAGGATAGCCTACAGTACGTCAGTACGCAACTCTGAATCATAAGTGACCAAGAAAGGGCAAGCTATTGGAGCCTTGGACAAGCCAGTGAGAAGCTGTTTAAGCTGCTGGGAATCTCATGAGGACTTTAAAAATGAATCTTCAACAAAACACATTTGCACGGCTAAATTGGTGGTTCCTATCACTTCTGACTTTTTACCACTGTCATTTAAATAGCTAAGCTTAAATAACTCCAAGAGCTTGTATTTTTAAAATTAGTACAGTAAAATCTTCCAAACTCAGTAGGTGACTTGATCCAACGGAGAAACAAGCAAACAAACAAACAAACAAGCCAAAACCCAACAACCAAAAAGTGAAAAGGAGATAAAACTCTTAAAATTAGGGCTGACTCATGATCTTGCGCTTTTTCCAACTTAGCCCTGAACTTTCCAGGTAATTCCTACTCTGGTCATCATGTTGCTTAAACAAATACATTTAAATATCAAATATATATACATACAACAATTATCAAGATCTAGGAGCAGAATCTAATCAATGGACTTCTTCTAAGGTTGGTCGGCAGACTCTGAAGGTAATTCCAAGTGTTGATTTATGATGCTAGAATTCAGTCTTGTCATAAGGCATGATTGCAGTCACTGGAGATGAAGAAAACTTATGCATTTATTTTGCTGATGGGTAAAGTTCAGCAGCTAAGGACAAAAGAAAATATGCAAAAACTTCTTCCTTTTTTATCTTATCCCTGTTTGCATTGTATCCTGTTGTATTTCCCATTTTCATCTAGTTGGTTCCTGTCAATATTTATTCTCAGTTATTTTGGTTACTAATATTATAATGAAAGAGTGTGAGAAATAGGAGGGATTTGAAAACATAATACTCATGATACGTGTCTTAAACAAGAAAAAAAAAAGATCTTACCATATAGTCCTTTGACAGACACAATTAAGGCTGAAGAAGAAGAAATATTAACTGCTATGGGAGGCCTTGTCTGAGTACCTCAGCAGCAGCCCTGGCTGAACAGAAAAGTCATCTTCATTGCTTTGTCTTTTGCCCATCTGTAGTTACTCTAAAAGTGTATCTACTACCTACCATTCCCTTTAGAGAAGAAATGATCAATGCTTTGTCCTTCAGTGGTTTGTTTCATGGAGGGACTGATGTGGCTGACATTGGTTAAACTACTCCTTCCTCATGGTCAGAATTTAATGTCAATAATAAATGCCTTTTCTTTTGTACAACTCCATTTCATTTATTATGCTATACAGATACCAATTTTGGCACAAAGGGAAAGAATAGATTTGTTTATGTAGATAAATATAATTATTATGACATACAATAATGACCAAGGACAAAGAATATTTCAGGCAGTGAATTAAAATGCATCATAATTCTGAAAAAGTTGAAGTATCTGTACTGTGTGCATCAAACTGTTTTTAGAGCGCTGGCTTTGTTCAAATATGTAGAGTGTTGAGCTAGCAAGTAATTTCTACCAGCTATGAGAAAAATACAACATTTCTTCAAATAAACATAGCATTTCAGTACATCCACTTCCTGAAATCATGATTTTAAAAATATTGATTTTTAAAATGACAGAGAAAAGAAATATTGAAAAGTTTGTATTTGCTCCTCCCTTGCACTTTCCCCCTGTTTCTATAATCTCATAGTAAACTAAACCAGATGCAGTATTCAGGATTAGATTTATTTGCCTTTCTGGCTGCTTTTCATTATTAAACTGATGTCTGCAGGGAACCATCCTTAATTCCAGCATATCTTTCCTGAGTGGTAGTAATAAGTTTATAGTCCATTATTTTGTATCATGTGTGCACTACTGTGTGCCCATTTACTAATTTTTTTTTACCTCTGACATGTGAAGATCTTCTGAAATACTCTCTCATTAGTTACAGTTTTTAATGTTCTGAGTTCTTCTTTCTCACTCATGCATTTTTTCGCCTATTTGCTCACTGTTTGAGGTCATTTATTAAGACACTGGACGACACTCATGCCAAGAGCCCTGGAGAATCTTGCTATTAATAGCTTTCATAGTGAAAATTGACTGTTTATTCCTGCCTAATTTTCCCTCTTTTTTAAGCAATTACTAATCCATGGGAATGCCCTCCTGCTTTCCTACAACAGTTTGATTTCTTTAGAAGTCTCTCCTGAGGGACTTTGTCAAATGTTTTTTTTCCAAATGTAAGAACCAAGTCATCGGGTCACCGTTGCCCATAACCTTCACAACCCTTTAAAGAGCTTTCACTGATCTATGAGAGTGGACTCCTTTCACAAAAGTCCATATGATTTTTCCCTGGAATATTACATATATATATATGAATTCTCCTTTTGTTATGGTTTCTTTTATTTACTTGCTACAGAAGTCAGACTCACTAGTCTGTAGCTTCCTGAATCATTTGTGAAGCCTTTTTCAAAGACTGGGGACTCATTAACTGAC
This sequence comes from Dryobates pubescens, assembly GCF_014839835.1. Classification (NCBI taxonomy): domain Eukaryota; kingdom Metazoa; phylum Chordata; class Aves; order Piciformes; family Picidae; genus Dryobates; species Dryobates pubescens. The sequence goes on along the minus strand of NC_071618.1, from coordinate 3,846,578 downwards.
TTCTACTTCCCTAGCACTGAGGCTTATAAAGCAATGCCTTACATAAGCCTCTGTTAATAGATGATTGGTTTTGTGTCTGTTTCTTCAGGGCTCTTGGGAGAATATTGTGAAAGGCTGTATAGCAGTGACCCACTCCTGAGATCAAAGTGTTTGATAATTTTAAATTACTCAAAATGGAGCAGCCTGGGTACAGCCAGCCCAGAACATTTTATGTACTACATTGTAGCTCTGGCAATATGATGTGCAGAGAAGTCCAAACAGCCTGTCTCTTAGAAGTAATAGCTCCCACATCATAGAGGAGAGTAACTGTCATTTTCACTTAACTGGTAAGGTATAAGATTTCTTACAATATGGTTGTGATCTTATACAAATACATCTGTGAGCGCATAGTTAGTATATCATTCTTATTAGCAAGAAAGTAGGAAGGGCATGGTAGAATAGCCCTTTCTGTATTTTACTAAGTATCAGGGTTGTGCTAGTAAGTCTGAATTTTAAGAATATATCTTTTTTTTTTAGCTTTTGCTAAACTTCCATTTGCTGGATTTCCCAATTCAAAGACTGCAAGACTTTATGTTGGACTTTGCGGTTACCAGAGATAAATGTTGAACACATGGAAAGCATAGTTTCAGAATTCTGTACCTGCATCAACAGCCTGCTTGGAAAACAGAAAATAAATCCCTGATCGTGGTCACTATGGAGGAAGTACAAAAGGGAGAGAGAGTGGCTGAGAAAACTCAGAGGGCAAGAGCAAGAAATGACCACTATTATCACAAAAAAATAAAAAGAAAGATGAAAGCTTCTCAGCTAACTATCTTTAATATATATTTGTTTACTGTTGAAAACCAGCTACATGTTTATTTGTAGGGAACAATGCATTATAATATGAAAAATTAATATAAAACTGCATTTAAATAACTAATGTGTTGGCACCAGAACTGATGCAGACCCAGGAGGAATTCCTTGGTTCCCTTGTTAAAGTAAGTTCATTAGCATAAGAAGCACAAATATGAAGGGCAGGAAGGGAGGAGGGTTCCCATGTTAATAAATATTTACTTCATGATTCCTGAATGACAGAAATCAACAAAAGCTAGGATAGAGAAAGTTTCAGCAGACGTTCCAACATTAACTAGGAAATGAAATCACAGGCTTGAACCTGAATTTTGAGTTCCTTTTTTTTTTTTTCTTAACATGAGTCACAAAGGAGAAATTCCCCCTGGCTTTCCCTGCAAAGTTTGGTTTATGCAAGTAAATAAGAATGGAACGGCTCCAGCTATCTAGTCCTACTTTGCCTGCAATAAGGTTAGAATTCACATTTCCCTTTTTTTGGTTGTTGTTGTTTTGTTTTGTTTTGTTCCAGCTATCTCCTACTTCACGTAGGAGGTATATTAACCACATGCTCAAAGAGGGTTGGATGCTAGAGCTGTATTACTTGGAAGGAAGGGAAACCTCATTATCTGCTTTCATTAAGATACCAGTCCTGCAGAAGAATTCAAGGGATTTGTTAAACGATGTGTCATACTATGAAGATGTTGTGTAGCTGCTGTTGTGGAGCACACAACTCACATGACAGCTCTCTTGTGTTGAAGAGTGAAAACTCTTTATGGCTGTGGGCAGATTGTGGCTCAGCCAGAAGAGGGGTCCTACTCACTCTGTTAGCAGCCCCTAAGCCACTTGGTTGAAAATCGCTGTCTTAGGAAAGCATCAGTTAGCTCCCAGATACTCCCAACTGAGAAAGTGGACACACAGGTGTACCACCATGGCCTTACATCTTTTCCAAACAGAGCCTCTCTGAACAAGGCTACAGATGGTTTGTGCATGCAAGCTGGAAGGAATGAGCCAAACCCATCTTTTTTGGATTTTCCAGCATTCGCTCTGTGTAAACTTCCATGTTGTAAATGAAAGGATGGCTCTCAGCCCTTGAGCTAACTGCTGCAAGGGAATTAGTAAAATATCTTTAATGAGGAGTGGTAGAAAATATTTTTGAGCTGAAAAGTGGAGAATCAAAACCATGTAAACCCATGCAATCAGATCAGTGGCTCTGTGAGAGGTTCTGCATGCATGTTGAATATGGAAACACAAAGTGATTCTGCTTCTAAAGTAAACATAACCCCCCCTTTGGGTTACCCAGCTCTAAGGTAGATTTTCTCTTTTAATGCCTATTCCTTCATAACTCCACTGAAGCCCAGCTTCTACTGCCTGGTTTTGCAGCCCGCACTCACATAGTAATGTCACCGACCAGGTTTTGCTATCCAAATTTCCCTACTATCTGAGAGGCAGTTGACTTTTGAGAGAGTGGTAGTGTCTGTATTTTGAAACAATGCCACTGCCGCTGGAATTTGTAACTTCTTTAATGAAGGTGTTCCTTGAGGTGTATTGGCAAAGCTGCTTCATGCACTTACGCATATAGAGGGGGAAGTCTGGTTGGGCAGCCTCATAGGTGAGGTTTGCATGGGAAAAAGAAAGCTTAGAATAAACACGTGGAGAATTTTTCAGATTCCATCACTTGCAATTCCAGACAACATTAAAGTAATCTGAACAAGAGTGGGCCCCAATCTGCATGCAGGTTCCCTTAAATAAGTGGCTTCAGTTCTCACCATTGGGAGAAATACACACCGCCTGGGGAAAGTGGGTAGCCAGACACGCAAACTGCATCACAGGCATGGAAATCATCAAACATGAAGAGCAACAACAAAGCAGATTCACAGATTAACCCTGATCAAGAAAAAAAAGAAAAGGTATTACATACATCAAGGGCAAGTCCTACCTAGGAACGTAGCTATACTCCAGAAAAAGAAAAAAAAAAAGCCACCACATCTTTAAATAACTATGCAAGGTAGATAAAGAGTTGGACCTATGCCAAGGTAAAAGTTGTAAAACTGGATTGATTTTTGCTACCGCTTGCTAAGGGCTCCCTAGAGCAAGTATGCAATGTTCAAATATAATAATTGATAGCCTGAAAAAAATATTTCTGATAAGTGTGCAACTGTAACACAGAGACCTGTTCGAGATGAAACAAGCTTTCGAGTCCTAGCTAACCTGAATACTGGGGTGACCCAGATCTGCTGTTCCCTTACCTTCCACATCCTTCAGCTGGAAAGAAATGGGCATTTTGTTAAAAGCCATCGTGGAAAAGTAATTACCTGACAGCCAGACCAGTGCATATGAACAGGGAGGGCTCTGGGGAAGGAGTGAATTCACATTCATTAATAGCACCCCATCAATCCCAAAGGGCAGAGGAGTTAGTGCTAATCTAACCTCTTTTCAGCCTTCACCTTGGTGCGGTGACCACCTCAAGCTCTGTGTATGTGTGTATAAATTGCTTAAGATTCAATTGAATACATTAAGTTTTAAAAAGGATTTAAGTGAAATTTTTCAATAGCTTCTGAAAGGGAATAATTTATTAGCTCTGAGTAAATTAAAATCTCAAGCAGGGGTAAAGACTTTAGAGATTACTTTAATATATTTTATATGCTTTCAACAGAAATGTTCTTTTAAATGGTCCCAAAATCAACTAATTTTGTCCTATTTAGTAAATTACCTCCTAAGGCTGTAATGCTACAGATTACAATTGCTAAAAAAAAGTTATGCCTTATCAAAGAGGAATAAACTGCATTTTATAGTTTTAAGTATAGCATTTTTTTTTTTTTTTTAAAGTTTTCATAATTGAGGCTGGTAAAATGCTGTGTTAAAATAATGCCAGGAAGGGACTGTGTCTTTTACATTCTTGCTAGGTCATATAGTAATGTAACAGAATGTCATGGTTACATCGCCAATATACCATACCAGCAATTTAGAGTCTATTTTGTCTTTGAGATCAGACATATGATCAAATTACTCTGGTTAACTGTTACCAGGCATGAGACAAGCCTCAATAACTGCCTGTGCAAATGCTCTTAGCCTGTGGCACAGTCAAGGGTAATTTGGCTTGGGTTAGCCCCTTTTCACTGCTGGCTAACGTATGTTGCATTAGCTCATATTTGTAGTGGACAGTTACCACAACCTTGTTGATATGCAGTAACATGCTGTGCTGAAACTGTTTGATTATGTCTGAGCCTCACATTTGTCTATGAAACAATTGCTATCCAGGTTTAAGGTCTCTTTGGGGAGGATGGAAGGAAAAGCACTGGCTCTGAACAAAAATCCTGTATGTCCATTCTTTACACAGTCAACAGGCTGCCTTTCAAGTCGTTTCTTTTATGGCAAGAAACCATACTGCCTGCTCAGCAGACAAGCTGGCTTGGCTTCAGGCAGCTTTAAAGCTATCAGCAGCTGGGGAGCCAACGACTACATTGAAAACCCTGAAATCACTTTACATAGGGAAAAAGTTGGAATTTGGTTTATTATTACAGTTCTTGCAAACCACAGGAGTCATCTGTTATTCACGTCACTGCCTTAAGGATTTTTGGTTGTTTGTGTTTTTTTTTTCTGCTGCTGGTGAATATGGCTGTGGTAGCAAATCTAACAATGCCTGAGGTTTTACTGGAATTTAAGTGTCCAGTTTGGAAAATTTGAGAGGTCTCTGACCCTGTGATAGTCTTCACATTGTTCCTGGACAGGATTTGGGAATTAGCAATTTAGGAGCTTTGGATCTAGCCAGCCCATCTTAGAAGATAAGAGTGTGAACGATTGTCACTCTCTGCCAGTCTGCTTCAGTGCAAAAAATAGCTTTGAAATAATTTACTTTATTAATATTGACACAGCTGAACTTACAAAATCTAGTGAAGGAGTTAGAAAGGTGATAAGTAGCTGGTGAGAAGTGAGTGATTTCAGAGACTGCTGAAGGTAAGTTTGCGAAGTTTGTGGTGACAATGGGATAAGAAAAAGAGTACAATTAGAATACAGGGAAGTGTGACTGAATGTATCCATATATGCATAAGGATACCATCAGGCTGCAAAAGAAAGGACCTGGAGCAGATATAAGGAAAATAAATACTACTGCAGTTGAGACTGAGAGTGAAGACATCATAAATTTAAGCTACAAAGAAATTTACTAGTTGCTATCCAAGAAAAGGAAAACAAACTTGGAAAAATAAATTTGTATCCAGGATTATGTTTTTTTTTTAATTCAAAAAAGTGTGCCAAAACACTCCATGATCTTTGGATGGGTATTCAGATCCATACATCTGTTGGCATGGGCATGCATGTCCAATGACATTTAAGAAGACACCTAAAGCTTATGACCTCTGGGGCTCAGATCAACTAGGATCCTAAAGCATTTAAAGGAAGTCAGGGTTGTTTTTTCATGGTGGAATGGGCAGGAGCAGAATTAGCCTGGTGACTCTTACGTTGCTGAGGAAAAGGGTTCTTAAGCTTTTATCCATGATTTTGTATTTTGCCTTTCTGTATCGCTTGACCACACATGTGCAAGACAAGGTTGCCATCGGGGTTCAGAGGGGCTGTGTGGTGTTAGTTGTTCATTGTCTCCGGTTCAGATTTGTCCGTTACCCCAGCAAGCCCAACACCTGGGACAAAAATCAAGTATTTAACAGGTTTCAATCTCCAGACCTGCCTGATGTCAATCCTGAAGCACAGAGAAGATCCTCAGCCTAAATGTTGCCCTGTTTTTTTTGCTTTTTGTTTTTTTTTCCTATAGAACACCTGAAGAGCTCCATGTGTAGGCAGACACATGCACTTTCACTTGTCTGTGAAGACATGCCATTGTGTCTGATTATTTAGTCCTACATGACAGGTAAGGTAATTTTTGAAATAAGTCCTGTGAGTCCTGGGACTAATGAATTCTGGTTTTCTGTGAATCCCTTTCCTAACTGCAATTTTGGTTCCTAAAAAGGTCTTGGACCTGACAGAATCTTTTAATAGATTTAGTCACTTATGAGTCTCCACTGCAAGTTCTCCCACCTGAGAAGGTGCAAATCTCCCTCCCCTAGAGCATTTAAGGAGTTCCTTCATCTGTTCCTGGACCCCTATAAACCTTTAAAAACTAGAATATCTTTTAGATCTCATGACTCTGTAAAATTTCTCAAAGAGAGCAAGGTAAGATGGTAGACAGGGCATTCAGCAAACCCAGAAACTTACTAATTGTTGACAGTTCTTTGGGCATAAAAATTCCCATGTTGTGTTAGTCCAATATTGAGCCTACCCCAGTATCATACCCCTGCTTATCAGTGTCTTTTACTAGTATACCAGCATCTACTTAGTCAGAGAGTGAAGTCTTGTCAAGAGGAAATTAATGTGCAAACCACTGGGTTTATATCCTGATCTTGAAAAAGCTCCTTTTTATCTCATTGTCTCATATCCTTCACGATTTTCACAAACATTTTGATTTTTCTGTGCTTTTGGTTTGGTTTGTTGGGTTATTTATTTATTTATTTTAGAGAGAATGTCTCTTAAGCAGATGATGTCCTCAATAATGGCATGCCATTCTTATATAATAACCTTATGATAATTTTTGTATTATTATTTTCTTTTGTTCTGTGATACTTTCTAGAATGCCAAACCTCTTCCAGCAAATTGCTACACTACAGCAGCAATCACCACTTCTCCCCTTCAGAAGGTACTTTCCTTACTTATATTCACTGCTTTTTAAACTCATTGCTGTTTAAATTCAGAGATCTCAGTAGTTCAAATGATTCCTCCTTCAATATACTTTAACTTTTCTTAATTGAATTTCACCTACTGCCATTTTGTCATTTCACCTTGCTTCCTTCAACCTCTCAGGATTGCTCTTTAATTTTTTTTTTAGTGTTGATCAAGCCTTTTTGATATCACTAAGCATGGTCAGCTCACCATTCACACAGACTTTTGTGTCACTAACTTACAAAACAATATGAATGGCAGCATATAGCTTTGGAGTATTCCAGATTACTTTTTCCCTCCCCCCTCTCTCTCTTTCCCCCTCCCCCCCTCCCACTAGAAAATGGAGCAATTTCTGCTTTGTGATGGCCTGGTTTTTATCCAGTGTACTCTGCAGGGTGTTACTTTTTTTGACAGTTTCCTACAAGGAACTTGCAAAACCACTTGCAGTAAATCCAAATCCATTACATTAACACCACTTTTCCTTGAATTCTGATAGGGTACTCAAGGAATGCTTGAAGAAAGGAATGATAGGTTATCCATTACTAAATCATGCTGCTTTGTCCGAATCACATCATAACTAGCAGTGTTTTACACATTAGCATTTCAATCAGTGAAGGTCCTTGCCAGGTTACTTTGAGATATGACTAAACACAGAAGTTTATACCCTTTAATCCAATGTCCTATTTGCAAGCTGTAAATTCGACATGTGTTGCAGGCAGGATTACCAGGCTGTGGTGCTTAGGCAGTGACCATTTTCATCACTGAAAACTGATACAGCACAGGAGTAGGAGGGGAAGGGAGACACACTGAAGGGGACTGTGGTCCCTGGCCTTGTGGCTGCAAGGTGATCCCTGCTGCTTCTACTTCACACATAAGGGAGCAGCCACAAAGCTAGCCCTTCTGCAGCACTGGCAGGCACTCAGGAGCCAGTTACACCATCCTGTAGCTCCAACAGTTTTCTGCCTGGGTTACTGCCCACTCTTGTTCAAGCTTTTAACCAGCCAACTCTTCAGTAAAAGTATTAGAAAGCTAGCACATGGTTAAATCCCATTTAAGTTTTGTCCATTTCTGCTTTCTCTGGGTCAAAGCTTCTCAGTTTATCAACATTTTTATTTTACTGCCTTCAACTCCTGTGTCCTGATGTGTTTTATCAGTGTAATTAGCACTGTATGGCCTCACTGGACTACATCCAAGCACTTCTTATATTGTCTTTGTAGTCACCTCAGCCCTTCTTCAGTTATTACTTCCTTTCTTTCTCTTCCTTTCCCCCTCCCCAAATTCCACTTATCTCTATATTTTTTTGGATGGTTTTATGTTCTATGACAGTCTGTCTCTCAATTTTGGGCAAAGTCTAGCTGTCTTCAGATCTCACACATTGTGTTCTCAAGGGTCAGATGCATCTTGGAAAGTATTATGGACTTTTAACATCACGAAATCAAGAGATTGAAAAAAAAAGCATTAAAATATCTATAGAGATATAAGGATAGCTATATAGATATAAGGATATACTATAGCATATTTTAAGCTGTATTACAGAAGTCAAGAGTATTTGAAGCTCAATACCCCAATGCTGGAGACTTAGAGATCGAGTCTGAAGAATGCAGATCAGCTTCTTTCATTTATTTTTTACTGAACTTGTGCTCCAGCTTCGAGCTAGGATGAAACTGCAATAATACAAATTGAATACTGACCCTTTAAAATTATTCACTGGCCATTTTTAACACTTGTTTTATGAAAGGTCAAAATATTTTTCACTTGTGCTTTTAAGAATTTTGGATCTGTAAATAATAACATTTATTTTTATCTTCTATTAGCCGTTAGAAGCCCTCAAACTGAGACACATATTGTGCACTGTCTACAAGAAATACTGAAGCATAGGAATGCCAAATCAACCTCCTGTTTCAAGAGACAGAGACTGACATTTCAAATGTCCTTGTGCAAGGATCTTTCTTGTGGTCACGGTCACTAGAAACGTGTCTGAACAGTAAAAGACAAAGGGTGAAATCTCGTTAATTTCAGTGGGGTCAGGGTTTCAACCAATTCACTTTTTCCTACAAAAGTAACCTTGCCAGTACTTCTTATGTGCTGCTTTAAGCACATTCAAAGGTGATTCAACTTGTTCTTCCAGTATTTTTCCCCAGATGTTTGTGTATCTAACAATATCCCTAAAAAGGTGCTATGTTAATAGCTCTGACAGTTTTGATTTTTAGAAAGCAGCATCTAATTTTAGAAAACCATTAGACAACTTAGAGTGAAATATTCACCAAGTAAATGGTACTTTATAAATCTCACTATCTAGAAGGATGATTTAAATAATTTTTTTTTTTTTAAATTTTATTTTTACTTACCTAAGAGTTGAGACTATGATGAAAATCAGATGGGTATCTTTCTGAACAATGAAATAAAAGCCATCTAACTGCAGTATTTTAATTTTTTTTTTCCTGTAGGAAGATGTAAAGTACTGTTTATTTGTGTATTGCTTCTTACAGTCTCACAGTATCACAGTATAACTAAGGTTGGAGGAGACCCCAAGGATCATCAAGTCCAACCTGTCCCAACAGACCTCACAACTAGACTATGGCACCAAGTGCCACGTCCAATCTCCCCTTGAACACCTCCAGCGATGGTGACTCCACCACCTCCCTGGGCAGCCCATTCCAATGACGAATGACTCGCTCAGAGAAGAACTTTTTCCTCACCTCGAGTCTAAACCTCCGCTGGCACAGCTTGAAACTGTGTCCCCTTGTTCTGGTCCTGGTTGCCTGGGAGAAGAGACCAACCCCCTCCTGTCTACAACCACCCTTCAGGTACTTGTAGAGGGCAATGAGGTCACCTCTGATCCTTCTCTTCCCCAGGCTAAACAATCCCAGCTCCCTCAGCCTCTCCTCATAGGGCTGTGCTCAAGGCCTCTCCCCAGCCTTGTTGCCCTTCTCTGGACACGTTCAAGTGTCTCGATGTCCTTCTTAAACTGAGGGGCCCAGAACTGGACACAGTACTCAAGGTGTGGCCTAACCAATGCAGAGTCCAGGGGCACAATGACCTCCCTGCTCCTGCTGGCCACACTATTCCTAATACAGGCCAGGATGCCATTGGCCCTCTTGGCCACCTGGGCACACTGCTGGCTCATGTTTAGGTGGGTGTCAATCAGCACCCCCAGGTCCATCTCTGTTTGGCAGCTCTCCAGCCACTCTGACCCCAGCCTGTAGCTCTGCATGGGGTGCATAGCCTGTGAAGAAATACTGTGTCTTTTATCTACATGACCTGATTCCCAAATTCGAAACACTGAGGACTGGAAAGCAAGGCAATCACTAAAGATAATTAAAAATTAAAAATAAATAAAAAAAAATAATTCTACATTTATTTGAGTTATAGATTAATAAAATATCTGGTACATAAAAGTGACAGTACCTTCTAGGTGAGCGGATTGCACACACTCTGGATTTTCATGGCTACAGTATTTTCTCATGCATGTGTTACACTAAGAATACTAAAAACACCTAGATTTAAAAGGTGGAGATGACAGAACATCTAAGTATCCATGAAATGCTCAGGGCTTTGTGAGTTACATCTTCCAAGAAGTCTCTTGAAATGAAGTGTTAACACCTTCATTCTCTACTCATATTGATGGAAAGCAAAGTTCTTGGAGGAAATCTTAGGTATATTAATGCCCACAGTACAGTTCAGGAGAGATGGTGCTGGCAAGGTTGATTTGGCAGAGCCTTTAAATTCCTGGGAGAAGATATAAAACAGAATAGAATAGAATAGAATAGAATAGAATAGAATAGAATAGAATAGAATAGAATAGAATAAACCAGGTTAGAAGAGACCTTCGAGATCATCATGTCCAGCCTATCATCCAACACTACCCAATCAACTAAACCATGCAACCAAGCATCCTGTCAAGCCTCGCCCTGAACACCCCCCTTGACGGCGACCCCACCACCTCCTCAGGCAGCCCATTCCAGTGGGCAATCACTCTCTCTGTGTAAAACTTTCTCCTAACCTCCAGCCTAAACCTCCCCTGACGCAGCCTGAGACTGTGTCCTCTTGTTCTGGTGCTGGTTGCCTGGGAAAAGAGACCAACCTCTGCCTGTCTACAACCCCCCTTCAGGTAGTTGTAGAGAGCAATAAGGTCACCCCTGAGTCTCCTCCTCTCCAGGCTAAGTAACCCCAGCTCCCTCAGTCTCTCCTCATAGGGCTTGTGCTCCAAGCCCCTCACCAACCTTGTTGCCCTTCTCTGGACACACTCCAGCAAGTCAACATCCTTCCTAAACTGAGGGGCCCAGAACTGGACACACTACTATCTACTTTTTTCTTCAAGAAATCACTAACAAATGACACAAACACCTGGGCTGTAGGATGGTCTGGGTTGGAAGGGACATCTGAAGGTCATCTAGTCCAACCGCCCCTGCAGTCAGCAGGGACATCCTCAACTAGATTAGGTTGCAGAGAGCCCTGTTGAGCCTCACCCTGAATATTTCCAGGGATGGGTCCCCAACCACCTCCCTGGCCAACCTGTTCCGTTATTGTACCACCCTCATAGTAAAGAACCTGTTCCTAACATTCAATCTAAATCTTTTCTTTGTTTTGTGTATGTGAGTATACTTTGAGTTCTATGTCAAAAAAGGACAGACATCAGTGCAGACACTAGTATCTTGATCCTTTGTTGGGCAGATTTTCCCACTACTCCTTGTTTTCAGCCATACTTTTAGCAGAGTTTCCACCTGTTAGGTCATAGGCTGGACCTGATGATCTCAGGGGTCTTTCCCAGCCTCAATAATTCTGTGATTCTGTGATCCCTCAGGCAACCTCATCATGCCAAGACCTATGGCATGCCATGTGTGTGGTCACATTCATGGTGTAACACCCACCAGCTTTGTTGGCTCCAGCACAAGCCTCTCTGATGTCAGACACTTGGAACTGAAATAAAAAGAAGCTTTAGGGTCATGAAGACATTGTATGGAGTCTGCAGGACAGCCGGGGCCAAGAGAGAATACTTCACAGGCTCACAACTGCTCTAGACAGAATTGATCTGAAGCAATGTGAAAGCCAGTTAGTTGGTGCCACACAGGTTAATGCTTACAGCTTCTGGAGGAAGACGTTTTTGATCTGTTTTGAGATTCTAAACTAAAATGAAGAATACTTTGAAAACCTAGAAAGTTCCTGCAAATCATGCAAAAGGAATATATTCTGACTCTTGGTGTTATTATAATACAGCTCCACTTCCTTTAAAATGTCACTTGATAAACCAGTTATGCTGTTAGGATCACAAGTAGAACATCGACTGCTAGCACTTAAATAGTAAGAATAATGCTCAGGGCTGTCATTACTGCAAGACAATTGTTAAATAGCACTGAGAGAAACAGGAGCATTTAGAAGCTGGTCAGGGTCACAGCTCAGTGTGACACACTTTTGGAACCGTGTCTCTTTCTAAACTTGTCCTTCCTACTTTTTATGGTAGCTCTGACACCTATGACATAACAGTGTAGTTACATGAGGAATTAATTCATGCTACCTAATATGCATGATGCAATCTGTGCATTTTTGATGCAGAATGTTTCCAATAATTATCACTAATAACCTCCTCTTCAGTACAGGAGAATAAAGTTCCTTCTGTGCTATTTATGTTTAAGATTAGATTTCATCTCGCATAACTTTAGCTGTCAAGTTTAAGCCACTCACCACAGACTCCCTTTGTAGTCACTGGAGGGAGATAGGCACCTCCAAAGGGTGATTCCTTCCATCTCTTATTTGATACCTGTCTTCAAATGGGATGAATCACCCTGTGGAGGTGCTTATTTCCTCTTCATTGTCTAGAGATGGAGTCAAACTGACTTTATCTTACAGACATTTAACAGAGACTTCTAACTTACAGGTAGTAAAAGTTAAATGAATCTCATCTTCAGCATACTGTAGTTTAAGTAGTTCTCTGCTTCGTGTAAAGAGGATTGAAGGAAGATTTCTCTAAGCGCAAGAACGATTTTGTTGCTGCTGGTAGGAATGCTTTGCTTTCTTCTCTTGCCTCCCTGAGATACTGACAGCTCTGATGTTAATAATGGAGCACCAGTTGGGCTTCAGTGATTCAAAGAAAAAGGCAAGTTATGTAATTTTTTGAGGTAATAACTGCAGTCTGGGAAGAATTGGCCTGAAACTGTCGGAAGCTGAGAGAATTTTCCATGTTAAACAGTTTAATTTCAGGATAATATATCCATGACTTGAATTTTTAAAAAACCCCACAACCTATTTAATTTGGTGTATTAAGTATCTGTGTTCATTCCTAATATTCTTAATTAGGTCAGTTTGGAAAATTTCAGCATATCATTTTCAAGAGAAATTTTTGCAACCCATTGCATTCATACTTCACCTGTAAGAAGTACCCCAAATATGCCTTGTACAGTGATAAAATAACATTTCATGAATCAGGCAAAGAATTTTTTTTTATTGATAATTAGAATGGCTTTATGATGTATCACTTGACACTTTCCCAGATTACCCATGGTTTGGGTTTGTCCCTGATTTTCTGCACAAGTTTGTATGCATATATTGCCAATACCCCCAACAAACCAGTTTCATTTGAGAAACTACAAATAGATATATGAAAACTAGTCTTGAAAGGAAAGACACTTTATGAAGTTGTCAAAACTTGTGACCTGCCCTGCCTCTCCCCCCCCCCCCCCCTTCCCCTCTACTATGCATTAAAACAGCCCACAACACTATAACTTATTCCAGAATAATTTTCGTGTAAGCTCTGATCCTAAATAGCCTGCCAGATACACCTTGGTTAACAACCTAATCAAGGCTTGCCTCAAGAAGTTATTTAGAATCATTAACAATAGAAAGGCGAGCCTAATGGGCATCCATGCAAGGCCATGCATGGAAATGTTGGCAACACTTTTGGGGAACAAAACTTGGGACTGCCTGTGTGCAGACTGCATTGGTTTAACTGAAAACAGAATTTAAAATAAATGTATTTAAAACAGTGGAATAGGTTGTGTCAGCTCTTTCAAATTAATAGAAGGCTGACAGAGCTTAGTTTAACTTCATATAAGTTAAAAGTAAACCAAAGTAAGTTGCTTGCAACTCAACATTAGTGTGTCTACACTGAACTCGTACTGAACTAATGAAACCAATTTTAAATTGTTTTAAGTCAAAGCGGTGCTAAGTCTGTGTACAGACAAAAGTTTAATTGGAAAATGACTGATAAGATATGGATAATGCAGCAAATGGTGGAGTACATGAGAGAGAAGGAGATCAGGATCTGGACAGAATGAAAAAATCTGAATGAAAATATCCAAGCATTGTGCAATATTCAGATAGAAAAAGGGAAGAATGTTTAGATTGTAGCCACTTCCCTACATAATATAAGAAACAAGAATGCCACCTGGAATACTACTGGAATCAGCAAATACAGCAGAACAGGTCTCACAATGCTTTTGGGTTTTTTTTCCCCTCCCCTCTTCACTTCTTAAAGGGTCTTCACATGCTAGCATTCTAAAGGGGAAAAATAATGCAAAGAGGTTTTTCTGGTATTATTAGCAATTGCCCATTTTTCTTTAGACAGGAGTTGTTTTACTATGCAGAGCTCCTCAAAAAAAAAAAAAAAGAAGATGTTTTCAGCACAGTATAAAAATTTGTCATGAAAAACATAAATGCTCTTTCAACTTGAGAAGGAAATCTCTTCATCATTCACACTATTTCTACCTGAGAAAAGAACTTCACTACTTATGAGTTATTGGTTTTCCTCTCTTCATTAAGCATTCTTTGTGTTTCTGTTTAGTGCATGTTCTTCCCACCCCCTTGTCAATGCCCTTAGATAAAAGGGATATATTTGAGACTCAGTGCACAAAGAACTTTCACTTTAATATCCAGTGAATTAGAGACACCGCACACGCATGTATATGTGGTGTGCAGGACTATTAACCTCTAATTCGTCCTCCTTGGGTAGTCTTTTGCTCACATCCCACCACTGTTTTCTAACATTTGCAAACCAATTAATTTCTCTCCTGGAGGGAGTGCTTTGTAGACTTTACTGGTGGCGATATATGTACAGGAGGATATGTTGAAATGACATCTGAAGTATTGACATTGCTGACAAGAAGCTGGGTGATGTGAATTGCGTAGAGTGCATACAGAAATGCAGCTGCCCTATAAATTTTTCTGTGTCTCTAAACAAAGACAAAAATAGGTATAACTAGCCTGATACTGTTTAGTTATGTAACAGATTGAGGGTTTGAGTTTTAGTCACTGAAAATGTGATAAACAACATTGTGCATTAATGCAGAAAACAGATTGAGCTTTTTAATGGTACATCAAATAAGATTTTATTAGCATCTATTAGGTTCAACCCAAAGCCCGGGAAATAACATTAATGAGCATCATATATCAGTCTGTCTGTTATTAGATAACATTATCCCTTAAAACTAGCAAGTCATATAGTACTTTATGTGTTTTACCTTTATCTTTAGAATTAGCTGCTGACATCCTCTCCTGTTACACTGTCCTTACTATTAGTAATAGTGAACCAATTTATAAACCCATTAGTGACACTTTTTCCCGAAGATAAAAACAGTCAAAATTATCTGGCAGCAATTAATCTTAATGGCTGTATGCAGTAAACAGCAATGGGCTAATTCCAGCTCTGTCAGCCCCATCAAACAATCCCACATTAGGCAGCTTTTCACTGATCCATTAAGCATATTCAGAACAACAACAAATTCAATGCTGAAGGCATATGCACTAAACATTACAACAGTGATCTTCTGAAGCCATCATTATCTCTTAAATAGTACTTCCCCCATGTATTATCATTATGCTGTACATTAGAAATACTTTGATTAAACTCCCTTAATTCATAACAGCCAGCTGCAGACCATTTATGCAGTTAATCTCAACACAACAGCTATTGAGGAAATATAACAAATGAAGGCTGTAAACTGGAAGTCATTACCACGAAAGATACTGGTTTTCCTAGCCCTCATAGTGCAAAGTGCATGGCAAGATCACACTTTAGGATGACAGCCATGCAGACTGAGACCACTGATGACCTTCCACATCCTGTAACACATGCAGAAGGAGTTGCAGCTGTAAAGGTGTGTGCAGGAGCAACCTGACAAACTATCAGGAGAAGCAGTAAAACTGTCCAGGAGCCCCTTGTCTGCATAACCAAAATACTGGGAGATACCTGGCTAGAGAACTACAGCCTCTTCATGTCTTTGCTAGCTTCATCTGGAGCTCACAACAATGTGTCTCCATGAAAGAACAGTTCTGAAAAAACTGAAGACCTTTGAGTTTCCTCTCCTACAAGTAATAGCTGTTTTGAGAATTTCTATTAGTCTATTTTCTCTTTAAGGTATATAGATACAGTGTGGCAAAACATTTGCATAAAGCTTTCCATGGTGATGTAAACAAAATAATATTATCAGGATGGAAAGGAAAACAGTAGCTAATTTATATTTCCACTCTGACCTGAAATTCACATGAGGTATCCTTATTTAATAACATGTAAATGTTAAATAGATAAAAGTTGATGGTATTTTTCTTAAGTTTTTATCAGATGTATTCCAATAAAAAAATATGTGTTAAAAATTCACTCAGAAGGGTTCATACTGCATGCTAGAGAAAAACAGGAGGTAAGTTTGTGTTGCTAATCTAGATAGCACTGTTTCTTAATTTAAAAAACACCCTAAGAAATCTGTTGGATTTGGGTACAAAACCCACTTTCAAGAATTCTTTACTTGTCAAGTGTAAAGAAACCATAAAAATATTACTGAATAAGGTCTATGTGTTTTACAGTTCTTCACCATATATAAATAGTTTATTTAATTTTAAATATCTAAACCACAGACACAGTGTCTACTTTGCAATGAAATGATCAAATAAATAAAAGTTCAGTTTGGCATGAACCGAGCTGCCAGTTCTCATCTTAGTTCCAGTTCATAGGTCCAGCTCCCTTGAAGGTGGAATGCAAAATCTCGGCAGCACCTTCAGGACCTGCACTGAGTAGGCAATGGCAAGCAAAATCCAACAACACTTTTCAGAGGGCCAGAAAATCAACTTCCTGATATTTTGCTCAAAACCTGGCAAAAAAATTCTCACCAAAACTCCAGTTTCATAGTTCTATTATTTTTTAAATCTCATGGACTGGCTGGACCGTGTGAGGCTGTACCTCTGCACTATTTTCCCTGTGAGTAATCTATGCAACCAAGTGATGCATACACCTAAGCAGAGAAACTTAAAATGCACTGACTTGCTTGTGAGCAGAGGAATTCAACATGGCCACTTATCAAATGTAGCCTCCCTCTGCATGGGGAGGCAGGTCTGTGTATCATGTTAGGTGTTGTACACTGCCTAAGCAGCAAGCATACTTGGAGAGTGAATTTTACAAAGATGTATTTCATCCTAACCATAAACATTTTACAGATTATAATAGTATTCTCCCTTTCAGAGGAAGAAGAATGGATTTCTGCTTCATATACAGATTCCAACCTCTTCCTACCTTCACTCTGCCTTGCCATACATTCCTACGTCCCTATGCTTTGGTCTTCCTTCTTTTTAATATTGATAAGGTAACTTTTCCTTATGTCAGAGCTGTTGCTAAGGCTAACTAGTAATGAGTACAATGTCTTCAAGGAATGTGATCAGAAAGCCAAACAGAAAATAATTGCTACATCACTTAAACTGAGGTACTCAGCTTCTTCGCCATCAAGACTGGCTCCCATCATCAGAGCTATGTAGGATCTTTAGGCATCAAGAATTCTATCCACGCAACAAAGCTACCATGGGCCTTTGCGCAACTCATCAGGTCTCACCAAAGGTTGAGATGATGGAAATGAGCAGAAATCCCTGTGACCCTCAAGAGGGCAGGTGTTGAACATGCAGGAACTGTATCCCCAACTCCAACCTTCACTTACACTAGAGTAAATGATTATTTTTTTTTCCACAAATAAGAGTAGATAGATTAGGTTCAGGAAATTATTTCTCCAGATCAGTCTCATTTATGCTGTGCTGGAACAAATTGGATGCCAGTCTTTGGAAGTACGTGAGTTGAACTTTACCTTTAGCTCATTTTGGGTGACCATGAGATAATGTATAACAAGAAAAGCACCTGGAGAACAGTCTGGTTTCTTAACCCAGTGTAAAGAGACAGTTGACTAATTAATTGGGGTTTTTATTCTTAAACTAAAGCATTTCTAGATGTGAGTTTCAGGCAAAAAGTAATATTAGGCCCAGTGCCAAAAATCAGAACCACAGTAGAGTCTGGGAAGTCAAGAGCAAGGATTTCTCAGACTAAAAAGTTTCCCTTAGGTGCCTAAATACAGTTGAAGTTTCCTACGGAACAGAATTGTCTGTGTCACAGATGTAACTCATAAGTTTCAAATATACTAGCTACTAATTTGAGAGAAAAAAAGTCCTTTCCAAACTTAAATAGACTGACTCACCCTCCTCTCCAACATGCAGAAATACCTGTGATAGGATCTAAAAAAAGTTACAAAGTGTGCCTAAACTATAATACATAACCATCTTTGTCCAGCTTCACATATTCCTTTCCCAGGAGCATTTTCTCCCTTAAAAACTGTGGGAAATGTCATAAGCAACAGATTTCCAACAATTTATTTTACTTTTCAAAATATGATATTCTTGGATCTAAACAAATCCAAATATGTAAGTGATAACCTTCAGAAGAAAACAGAAGAGCCGTACATCCTTCTCTCACAGAAAACAGAGCCACAAAATTGGTCTTTTCACTGTGGACCAAATTCTGGGGAATACTGAGTAATGGACACTTTGTGGATGACAGGTAGTACAGGTAAGAATGATAAATTATTCTCAGTTGCTGTTGCTCACCCCAGTGCAAAAATTTCACTTAGTTGCAGTTTTACCAGGCAACTGGTTTTGTTTTGTTTTGTCTTGTTTTGTTTGTTTTGTTTTGTGTTGGGTTTTTTTTCCCTCAGCCTTCATAATGACTGACTGCAGAAGATTGTATAGCTATGTATACACCCTCCCAATGCAGTAAGAGGAAGGCTACTTTGCTTACTTTCCAAGGACCATTTACTAATCTTGAACTGAGCTAACCAAGCAGTGTAGCAGGGAGTTAATATAAAGGTTCACATAATTCTGCCTTGCACATGGTCCAAGCACAGAGCTCCTACTGTAGCAGTAAGAATTTGGGACTAAAGAGAAAACATACCTACCAAGTTTCTTGTAAGAATCTGGTTATGTTAATTACAGAAGAATTTTATAGAAGGATTTTAGTTTAAGTTATCAATGATGGTTCTTAGTTTGACATTGGGTGAATAGCGAGATGTGCATTGTTCTAGTGTGTGTTTCTGAAAGGGAATAGAATATTGACGAGAACCACAAGACAGTTTGGTCATACCATTACACATTTTTCCTGTTATATTTCAAAAGGGTCAAACCTGATTTTCAAAACAATAATAATGTTGTCTTTGGTCTCAGCTAACTTGAAGTCACCCAATAATGGTAAGAGACTTTGGCAATATTTTACCAATTTTACTAATAAAAATCCCTCAGTGTAACTTTGTCTACCCAGTTTGGGATTACAGTGTAATGTACATAGAAGAAGAGTGGACTGTTGTAAGAGACTAAATCTTGTCTCTCTTGATGTGACTCAACAAAGACAAAATCACCTTTGCTCCTTGCCCAGACAATAGCTGATGTGTACTGGGCAGATGCCACTGGATGACAACTCTCTGGAATGTGCATAGACAAGATCATCTCTACCCATCAGGTACCCAGGAAAAAGAGGATGATGCAAAGGATAAAGATTGCTCACCAGACTGCAGCTGCCATGGAAATAATGGGCAGGGGCCACTGTTGTTGATACTCTCTGGAATATGCATGTTCACCACCTGGACACATCCCTAAAAAACTGTATAAAAGATCTGAGCAACTACTGGCTTGGGAGAAGGAAAAGACCGGGGCAACACCACTCTGAAGAAAGATGAAGAGAGTACCAGGAGAGAAAAGGACAGACACAGGAGAAAAAGACATCACCATGTAATGTGGAGGCAGCAGACCAGGAGGAACCCTCTCTCCGTGTCCTAAGTTCCACCTGCTGCAACTCATGGAGCTGAAGATGCTGCTCAGAGAAGGGCTTGATCTTGGACTTGGACTTTGGGGTCTCTCCCTCCCCTCTGCACAGCCACCAAGGATGACCTCTCCTCCATGCCAAAGTGGCAGCAGCCTTCCTCCACAGACCCAAACTGTCTTGGGGGGTGAGGGGTGTGGTGGTATAATTCCTTTCCTCTTCTCTCTCCCTCTTTGGTCTCTCTATTTTCTCTCTCTCTCTCTCCTTCTGATCCATCCTCTTTTTCTGTTAATAAATAGCCTCGCTGTTGATATTTTGGCCTCATTTGTGCCTCTAATTTCATAACATGGGAATATTCAAAAGAACTGAGTCTATTTCCTTCGTCGGACTGAGACAACTCTTCATAGAATTCTTGCTAATAATGACATTAATAGATAGCAGAAGAACATAAATTATGCCTTAAAGAAGTACATCTCTACTAAGAGACACAGAGGTAAATATTTTATTCACCTATTTATTAAAAGGTTTTTTAGCATGAAAATGTCTATTGCTAGAATTAAATGAAGCTTTAACAAAGAATTTAGAATTTTCCAATTTTGTGATTTTTTTTTTTTTTCACAGTTCTTCAATCTCTTTATACATTTGGAAGGAATTCCACATACAGGAAGTTTAGTTTTTCTTCAGTGAGAGCATTAATGTGTGCAAACTTTAACTGGGTCCACGTGCAAACTCTGTGTGCAGACAGAATGTTAGGAGATCCAGTCTAACGAGGGGGCAGCATACAAAAGTATCTCCAGAAATCATAGAAAGCATATTGATTTATAGAAAGCACTGCTAAGGAGTGTAGGGTTTTCATTTTTAAGGGATAGAATATAAGCAATGAAATGGACAGAATATAAGCAATGAAATGGAGAAGTGGTTTTCAACTTTCTTGAATTTGCAGACAATATAAAAATATTCTTAGTGGAGAGGAATACCTATGTAATATACTTAAGTTTGCAGATAATAAACCAATTCTTTCAGAGACCACTGACAGGAAGCTCAAGGATCCCCAAGGGCTCACAGGCTACTAGCAAGAAATCATTGAAATGAACAATACCAAATTATTTCCTGTTTATCATGTTGTCTTGAACCTGTTTATTAATAATCTGGGTTTGCATTACTATACTGCTTACATATCTTGAAGTAGAAAACAAACAAGCAAACAAAACCAAAAAATCCTAGAACACCAAAAACCCTGGGGAAGTAATTTTATTGAATTTCATCATATCTCTTCTAAGAAAAAAATGTGTTTCATGAAGGAAAGAAAAGAAATACAAGTATTACTCAATTCATATACAATATGTCAGTAATTTATAACCAATTTGTCAATGACTATGGAGCTGAAATCATTGTAGTTAAAAAAGCCACAAAAACTCATCCAATGTTTACACAGGATCTGAAAGCATAGCATCCTAATAAAAGAAAAAGAAGCCACCAGAGTAATTAGCAAGGTATATTGTAGTGCATATAATGGCAGAAGAATGTTTGTATTATAGTCCAACACATCATTAAGGATACAATTGTTATTTAATGTGGCACAATCATCTTTCTACTCTTCATGAAAGCCACTTAAGTAATTACTTTTCTTAGCTCATTTGCTCTATGAACTGACAGTTTAGCAAAGTGCTATGTCTAAAGAAATACTGAACTTCCATTTTAATAATACTTTACCTCTTTTTAAGATCTACTGTTTGCTGCTTACCTGGAATGGTCATTTTCTCTTTTGAAAAACTGCTGAGAAGTGTGGGGAGAAGAGTGGGGAGGAGAAGGCAAAACTGAGTAGGAGGGAGAGAGGGGAAAGAAGTACTAAAAGCTTCCAGTGCTGTCTTAAAAGATGAAAATACTATATGAAAATTTCCACTCCCTTTTTCTCTGTAGTGTGTCCCTTTTTCCCAGTACTGTTTTTTGGGAAACACATATATATATATGTATATAAATATAAACTAAAATAACAGATCTGATTATATGATGTTTAATAGTTTCTGTGTCTGGTACAGATACAAAAGAGAACTTTGGCTCAATAGTGCAGCACCTTCGGTTGCCTCTAACCTGTTGTTAGGGGGAATAGTTTAGCAAAGCATAGTTTCAAGAATAAGGAGAGTAGAGCATTAAGAAAGTTAGTGGAGAACATTAAATAACCTATTATTTTCTTTTCTAATATTTTTTGCACTTGTGACTGTAATAGTATCTGGGAGCAGACAAACATCATCTATATACCCAAAGCACATTTGTGTTTGTTTTTTTTTTTCCTGTCATGCATATTTTAGCATAAAGTTCAAGACCATTCTGCAGAGCAAGCCCAGCATTCAGCAGACACAGCGCTGAAGTGCAACATTTAAATTTCCCAACAGCTTGTGTTTTTCTCTTTTTTATTTTAAACTTTATAGTCTCTTTCAAGAGAAGTAGTCTTCTTATTTACTAGCATTACAAGGTAAGTCTGAAATACCTTTATATTATTTGGTAGATCTATGTTTGATACTCTTTGAACAGAAGTGTCAGCCATATTTTACTTTATTATATAAAAAAGTTTCAGAATTTAATTAAGGGTCAAGTACTTGCAGTAGATAAATGCAACAGCTAAAGCATATTTCTGATCTCTCTGAAGACTGCAATCATGAAAATTATTATCATTGAGTAAAACTGGTCTCAATGATGGTGACTGGGAGATGGAATCTGTTACTCAGCCATAATTTACATAATAATGGGTTCCCAGTTTTCATCAGCACCTTTTGTTTGTACAGTGCTTACTGCTACAGTAAATTGTCAAAATGTCATTCCCATCCAATCAGCCAGAAAATATCAACAGTAAACAAGGCACAAGAAGAAATTCTCTGATTAAAAGAATGGTAGAGGAAACAGTAAAACAGGAGACTGTAACGGTCATAGCAATCTTATTCTGATATTTTCAACAACGCTACGGAGCAACTTAGAAACATTTTAATTGTTTTAATTTTTAATGAAGCAATGTCACAGAGAGGGTGCTGTCGTTAAAAGAATCTCAGCAAATAGTTAGATAACTGCTTTGTTTGCAGTTGTGTTTGTCATTACCTGTTTGTTTCCTCTTCCACGTGGCAAACTGTTTCACTTCTCCAGGCAAAGCAGACTCAGCAAAAATGTTACTTTCACTATGGGTTGTGCGGCCACAGACCTGTGAGAATAGTACTCAAAAGCAATGTAATCAGGGAAAGTACTGAGTCCTAAAGAGATACATGCTGGCCCAAATAAATCTGTCTTCCCTGTCTAACACAAAGCTTGACGGTATTGAATTTGAAGTGAATTCAGTGTAACTTTTAGCCACACTCTGAATTTTGCCGAGATGCAAGCAAAGCAGCAGCATGAATTGGTCACAGTCTAGGCTTTATAGACATTGCACTTATATACTATATCAAAATTTAAAGTTTCACATTGTGTTTGAAACACGAATAAAGTGGCATTCTGCCAAGGAGAATCAGAAGCCACCCTTGTGCGGAAACTGAAACATTTGGCTCATATAGTACTTAATTTATTTTCGTGCAGTGACAAGTTATATAAAATATATCTTTAAAACACAGACACAAAAATTTAAAAATAAGATTCTTTGTATTGTGGTTCATAAAGGTTGATACAGTCATAGCCTGCATATAAACAGAACAGAAAACAATAAATGTTCCTCAAGGAGATCTTCCAGTACTGTGCTCTTAAAAAAATCTTCAAAAGGGACAAGGTCATGCAGTTGAGTCACCACAGAAAAGACTCACAGTACCTTATATTGGAAATGAATAGGAGTTTTAAAATCTATTGAAATGAAGTGCTGACATAAGGAAATGTTTTGTAGAACTTTTAGGTTTCTTCATCATTCACTTTATTTTACTTGGCTACTTTTAATTTTTTTTCCACTCCTTGTCTTTGAAAATCCTACCTAGTCCAAGCCTTTTTGATTATGCAGCTTGCTTGAATGGAAAGCACTGTGATGATGTGGCGGTGCATCAATAAACAGGGTGCCTCTCAAAGCAGGACAGAACGCTGAGAAATAGGGCTGATCAGCGGTAATTACTGTGATGCTTCATGCAGTACAGGGCATTAACTCCTAGGACTTTGGGCCGAATGGGAGAAGTAGCAGTTGATGTTCCCCATTGTGAATGCCTCAGTGCCTTGAACCAATGATGAGTTTAATCGAGATGGGAATTCACTATATATAAGGCTTTTTCTTCCTTTCTTTCACACACCATGCCCCCCCACCCCCGAGCTCCCCCCTTTCCCCCTGTCTCCAAGTTAAGAATGTGAAGCAGAATGCAGAAAACAAATTATTCAGGATGCTGAGCAGGCTTTCTGTTTTCTATTTTTTGCTGAGTACTTCACATTCATTTTCCCTTAAAACACAAATAATTGAATAAAGGGATGCTCAT
The DNA here is from genome assembly GCF_014839835.1 of Dryobates pubescens. NCBI lineage: Eukaryota > Metazoa > Chordata > Aves > Piciformes > Picidae > Dryobates > Dryobates pubescens. The sequence continues at coordinate 3,822,569 of NC_071618.1, read as the reverse complement.
AGCAACCATAGTTATGTGAATGTACCCACCAGGTTGAGGAAGACGCCCATATACCAAGTTAAGGAAGTCGAATTGCTCTAAGGCAGACCCGCAGAAGCTAAGGTACACTAAAATACATAACAGGAGGGGAAATGCAGCTAAAAAGGCAACTAGTTAGCAGCTGCCACTATGACCTTTAACTGCATCCATGGTAACTGGGCTAAAGATGGTGTTCCATTTTATTATTCTCACACCCACAACGTTAAGCCTATGAATCCCACTGCAATTTAATGGCTGAAATAAGAAGGCAGATCTGTGTTCATTGGACCAGTGCCGACATCCTCTTAGCTAATGAGTGCAATAAACATTTTCATGCCAGGAAACCAATGCAAGTGGAAATATTATGCCATGCAGAAATCCAACTCCCAAACACAAAGAAATGGTCAGTAAAGTCAGTCCTTTATGATAATTTGCATATACGGTAATTGTTCAGGTTTTAGGCCATACATCTTTGAAGCAGGAAGATATGCTTTAATACTGTGGAGTGCAACAGTGTTCACTTTATATTAAGAATCATGGGAAGACTTATGTATTCCAGAGTTAACGACTATTACTGCCTCCAATTATTTTCCTAAAGAAATCTTATGTTTTTAAATAGCACTTTTTTCTTTCATGAGCCTAAAATGTATTTCATCCATTTGCATGTTGTGTACAGTACCACCAACTGTGAAAAAGACAGTAAAACAGTGAACTGTTTTAACAAGAAAGAGGGCTTTGTGCTAACTTTTGGTGCTATTGTAATTCACCTCATAGAGCTTTTCTTAGAAAACAGTGACGACAATATCATATCTTCGTCATGTGATCTGAAAGCAAGACATATATCATCCTTACTTGGACTGAAGAACCAGAGCAAAGACAAAAGCGGTTGAAAGGAGCCATGCTAGATGTGTCTTTGAACTTTCAAGCACTTCCACTTCTAAAGTTCTGTGGCAACCTGTTACATCAACAACGAGAGGTACAGAGTGGAGCTGACACTTGATTTGTAAGCCTGTACCTGGCAAAAACAGTATGGCTGAGGAGCAGATGTAATTATTTTAAAATCATAAGAAGTCAGTCACATCGAGCTGTTCAGTCATTTACCTGTCTCACTGCCCAGCCTCCCCTGAAGAAGGAGCATTGTTGTAATAACACAAGAGACCAGGCTGAAGAAGAAAGCTCAGAATGCATAAATGTGCAGTTGGGAAATGAAGGTCGCCAAAATCTCCTTGAACTCTTGGGTAAACTCACTGCATTGCTTCAGTGTGGTGCAAAGACATAAAACTACTTGAGTACTTTCATAAAGAGCTTTATGTGAAATATCCCTGTCTCTCACAGTCAACTTCTCCATCTCAGAATATCCAGAATTTTATTTTTGCTAAAATGTTAGCTTGGCATAAGGAGAGAAGGCTTAATGACTTCTCCTGACAAGAACTACATGTATTTCTTTTTCCTTATGGAATACTGCCAAATATCCTTTGTAATAAAAAGCCTGAACTATTTTGCTAACAGAAGCTGCTTGTTCTGGTAACTGGAAAGGTCAGGCAGAAAATAATTTTGGTGTTTCTTATCTTTTAAAATAATGTCACTTTTTATCATTACGGTAACATCTTTGGACAACAAAGAAAAGAGAAAACAGAAGATGTGATACACCAGACCACCAGGTGCACTATTTCTTAAAAGACATTAGGTTACAAATTCTATTAGCCAATTATACCAAAGACTGAAAATGTCACAAAAGCCAGTGAAATCTCCCTGGTAACATTCAGAAATAATATGCTTTGGATCATACTGTATATTAATTGACAACTGTCAATTTAAAAAAGAAGTCCTCCAAAATCTTTGATGCATGATAATTTAGAAGTTGAAACACACTGTTCCTACCATTTAATATCTTTGAGAGAAAAGGCTTTTGACATGTTAACTAATGCAAAGGAACAAGTGCTCCTCTCATTTCCCTGTCACAGTACTGGACTCCACTGAGTGTCTTGGATAAATGTAACAAGGAGTAAGGAGGTGTATAACTGGTTTGTTTAGTTAGGAAGTATATGCAATTATAACTATTGCACTACATAACAATAGAGGAAAGTGAGATTTTTGTGTCATAAATATTGTACACTGATATGTGCAGTATTTCTTTTACTTAAAATAGGCATTTGAATAGACATTGATTTTCAATATTATCTAATCTGCTTTTCTGTCTGGGCCTGTAGCACAGCATGATTCAGAGGAAGCTATGAATGAGTAGCCCTTACAGGATAAAAGGTCTGTTGAACTGCATGTTAGTTGTCTTTTGCTTCTTTGTTTGTGTTTGGAGTTTTTATTTGGTTGGCCTTTGTTTTTATATTATTTGTGTGTGTGTCTTGGTTTGAGCAGACAGAAAGATATTTTAACACCCTCCCTCCCCCCAAAGGAGTAAAATAAAACCACTTGATTTATAGTGGAAATTTAAATAGAAATACTATACACATATATACAAAAATACAAAATACACATATTCACATTCAGCCTTGGCCCAGTTCTCTGCCTGGGCTTTTTCCCAAAACTTCACTAAGCCAAAACCTTCCAAAACCTTTTCCCCAACTACGCCAAAACCCAGGCATCAATGTCTGTCCCCCCCACGCCTCCCTGTCCCCCAGCTTAGGCCAAAATTGTGCAGCAAAATTCGCCAGGCTGCTGAAGACTGAGAATGTCCCCTGCAATACCAAGCAAGAGATAATGGCCCACACCCAGAGCAGAGAGAGGAAGAAAAGGGCAGAATTGGCCATGCAGCCAGTTTATATAGAAGATGCAACATTATGGGATGGAATAACATAATTTCCTGTGTCCACCCCCTGGACTATCTGGTCCTTGGAGGATTTTAAACTCTATGGTTAGGACACCAGTGTTTGGGTTTGATGTTTTGGTGGGTTTTTGTCCTTTTTTTATTTTGTTCATTTGGGTTTTTTTCTTCTATTTTTTTTCTTTTTTGTTTGTTTGTTTTGGGTAATTTTAATTTTTTTTTTACACTATATGGAAGACATTCACAATGCCTAACTTCAGGTTTGAGTGGCTCCTAAGTATCTGAGGAAATCTCCACTGGGCAGTGCTGGCTGGTGATACTCCCTTCTTGATTCCACTGGGCTCCCAGATTCATCAGCTATGGAGGATGTTTGATCCTACCCTATGAATGCATCTCAGCAGTCAAGGCTCTAGCTCAAATCTTTGTGCTTTTGTCTGGGGCCCAGCTGGAAGTCTCTCATCTTAAGGATAATCAGAAGTTGTACCTATCAGTTTTCTCTATGTAATGCCAGTGAGGCAATGGAGCTCAGGTATGTAGACAAATTCCTGACCCTGGCTAAAGGGTGTGTTAGAGTGTCTAAGTCATAGGTGATCAAATAATATGAATCTGCTTCATCAGAAATATTTAAGGTCTAAATTTTGACCTGTCTAAATTAACACCCTGTAGAAAATGAGACTAGATATCTAAATAAATAATAAGCTACGTATCTTTGTTGGCCTTAATGAATTGTGTGTATGTTAGTTGTTTGGCAAAGCGTGGATGGGGATTTATGGACCTGAAAACCTTGCATTGGAGGTTTACACTTCTCAGTTGTTGGCAGAATACGTTTGAAGGTGATTCAAAGACAAATCTGCCCTAAAAAAGAAAAAAGTCTTAAGCAGTGCAGACTTCACCAACTGGTGCCATTGGACTCTGGGGAAGAGATTAGTTCCTGAACCTCTTCTAATTAACAGCACAGACACAGACTAGAAACACTGCTGTATATTGCCTCAGATCAGCTGCTGACTTTTTTTCAGTTATTTTGCTGAAGAGCAGAACACAAGTTAACCATACCAAGACTGGGAAGCCTTATGAACTTGTTCAGTAAATCTTTATAATAATGCTGAAATAAAATGAAATAAAAAATGAGAAGATGGTGCCACAGATGTGAGGAAGACATTCTGCTGGGAAATATTTCTGACTCTGAAACAGAAGAAGGCAGAAATACTGTTCTTGAAACCTTAGTTGCACAATAAATTTGAAGATACTGATTTCTCTGTTATGGAACAATGGCCAGTGGGACCTCATTCTGTTAGGTCAAGGCATTTTACAGAGTAGGCTTCATGTCATGGGTGGGATAGGTAGCGTCTTTGGCTGCAGAGTAGAAGGGGCATCCAAAATGGCATTACTAATAAAAGACTTTGTGTTGACAAATACGATGCAGACCTAAGGTATTTATATCCCAGGAGATCATATAAAGTGTAGAAAATTAATAGAAGCAGCTGTAAGAACCAAACAGAGATGGATCCCAAAGAGCTATAGACAGAGTGATATTTTTAACTTTTACACACAAATAAAATAATCTCTATATACTGCAGAACTTTCACAAAGCTGAGGTAGTAAAACTGCTCACTATGATGTTGAAGGTGTAGACTTCTTAATAAATGTTTCTGTTTTGAATCTGCAAAAGTAAAATGATGTATGTATGTGTTTGTTCTATGAATAAATGAGTTTTTGTTGTTTGGCAACCAAAGCAATATATTTAATTTCAGGTACATTTAAACAGGTGTTTGTTGTTTTTTTTTTAATTCAGCATATAGAAGAAGAACACTTTGCATGAGGTGTCAGTAGCCCAATGTGTATGTAGCTACTTAAACAAGGTGGTGTAAACTCAGAAGAAAAGTTTATCCCAGAATTCCTTTATCTCAATGCCTAAGCCATTTCTTGTAAGAAAAGGGAACAGCATTCTTCTCCTCAATCAAAAAGAGGTGATCTGAGTACTCCTTTCCCACTTCGTAGGTGATTGGTATGTGGATCTAAAAGTGTAAGAAATCAGATTTCCCATCTGTTTTGGCACGATCCTGCTGTACCTGTTTGCCTTACAACTGTTGATCCAGTTCATTCCAGACTCTTGAATTAATTTCTATTAGTCAAAACTAATGTCTTTAGGTGAATTAACCATTCCAATGTGAAAAAATACTTACCCCTACTTTTATCTCATAAAGATAATGAAAGGGATTCCCATAAGCAATCAAAAAAAGGTGTTGAACAACAAAAAAATAATGATTAAGATTCTGAAATCAGCTGTGCTGGATGACCAGCATGTAAGAATTCCTAAGACTAGCTGGAGAAACGTTCAGTATAATGATGATAATGAACAATTATCAACAATTATGAACAATACCTGACATACAAGAAATGCTATAGCAGGCAACTAGACATTGTTACTTGTCAGACCCCTTCCCCTGCAGTTACTCTTACACGAAATAATACAAAGCTGACATGGGATGTTTCTCCCCTGATTCCACAAGGCCTGGTACTAGAGGAATTATTCCAGGTTTTTGTATTACCAGTTCTGAAGTCAGTGTGAAATTACTCCTGGAAGCATTTATAGATAAATCAGTGGTAAACTGTGGGGATGTAAAAGGTTGTTTAGTAAATGAGATTATTAGAAACAGGATGATTTAATACAGACCAATCCTAAATTACCTTTCTAGTATCTAGGATGAAAACCACAGAACTGAAAAATGTGAAAGCAGCAGCTGAAAAATATGGAGGATTTATACTAGATAAACAACAAAACAACAACTCAGAATTGAATGATGTAGCAAAAAAACCCAGCACAATTGCTGAACAGTCAGTGAGGGAGCAGGACAGATGATCTTTCTTTTACAATTTGGGAAGGACCATGCCGCAGTATTGTATATACTCTGCAGTCCACAGAAGCTACTGGAAAAGGTTGAGAGGAAATGCAGGAATGTTTTGAAAACAGGAGAAAATACCTTCTGGTGAGAGATTTAAAGAGTTGGATCTTTCTGTTTAAGAGGCAGAAGACTGAAAGGTGACTTGCTTATGGCATATATACCTTCTCAGGCAGAAAATAATGGATATGAAAGGACTTTGTAATCTAGTGGAGAAAGGCATAATAAGAACCAAAGGCTGGAGCCTGAAGCCAGAGGAATTCAAATTGGAAATAAGGCACATACTTTTAATGCTGATAGCTATTAGCTATCAGAACATATTATAGAGGGAAGTGGTGGGTTTCCCATCTCCTGAGATCTTCAAATCAAGATTAGATGCCTTCTAGGAAGATATACTTTAGCTGCAGAGAAATGATTTGGCTCAAGGTAGGGATAACTGTGTGAAAGATAAGTGTCTGTGATCGAGAAGAAAGCAGATTAGATGATCTAAGGGTTCCTTTTTGCTTTTTACACTACGAAAATTTGAAAACCTTCAGTAAATGCCCAGGAGTTAATCTGAGTCCACCACCTCAGATTTAGCCAAATCAGATTACTGGTGCATTGAAGTGCAATACATACCCCATCCCTCACTCTTATATCTTTTGCAGGGTTTTCCCAGGGGGAAGTCAGATTTATTGCTGTTTACTTTCCTTCAGGATTCTGATAAGGCAATGCTCTGTGATGGAGAAATTAATGAAACTGATTCAAAGATTTCCAATCACTGTTTAAACTTTCATTCACACTTAATTTCTAGAAGACCTCCAAAGAGACATCATTGTCTCTGGCAAGTACTTCTAGGGTTGAGGCATGGCAAAATGCAGAAATGTTGTGTTCACTGTACCACCTACTAATTATATAATTTATATGGCTGTGATTTGCAGTCTTCACTCCCAAAATACAGACAGCTACCGAAAAATCCTTGCTTCATATATAAATAAGGGTGACAAAGAGAACTGTTTTCTAACTTGTGCCATCCACATATAGGTACAGGAAATGCTGGAAATTTGTTAAGTTAAATATGACTATGAAAGGATGCTGTATATTTCACATAGGGAAACAACACGAGAATATCTTTTGCCTGATTCTGCCTTTCTGTATTAGACAACAGGTATAATTCACTTGTGAGATTTGTATTTGAAAAGGGAAGCAAGAAAAGCAGGCAGTACTCTAGAATTTCACAGTTTTGGTAATATGGCATGCATTTATCTCAGATATTCACTTAACATTAAGGGTTTAAAGCCTGTTTTTATGATCATGAGTATAATAGAAAAAGAATGTCCAAGGTAAAAAATATTGGTTTCACAGAGCAAAAGAGGAAAAGAAAAAGTATTTGCATAATTGCAAACAAGTAAGGACAAGTGACATGATGATGCAAAAAGATAAATATATGCAGAACAGTTCTATGGACTTTTTTTTAACTTGAACTGTTAAAGTTGGAAGTTGTCACCATAGACTCCTTCTACTGCAAATGGAGAGATATAAATGCTTTTAAAACATGATTCAGTTGACCTGCTTTAGCCATCAGCTTCAGGATGAGATGAATCACAGCCTAAACATGCCTATTTCTCTCCACTGATTATGAAAACAGTCCAGGATGACAATGTCAGATGTAGATCTTGCAGTTATAGATTTTTTTTATTTGGTCAGATGAATCCCACTGTTAGAACCTATAGATTCTGACACATCTTCACTTTTTTTCCATAATCTCTTATTGCAAAAACAGCTAGTATGGACAAATAGAGAAGATACACATATATTTGTATCAGGTACAATTTACTGTAGAATACCTGGGAAAATTGACATTATATATGTCAAATGTTGACATTTTGATAAAAAAACCAACCACCCCCCCACACCCCAACAAAAGCCCCACAACAGCCAAAACACCTCTTCAGAGAAAGAAAATATTTCTGTGTGGAAATACTGACATGTGACCTCACAGGAGTGACAGGTCAGTGTTTCAGGCTTCCAGTCTTCTCTGCAGGGCAGTCTTTACCTGGACTACATATTCCACCAGGATTCCTCCTGGTGCCTTCTGCTGGTGATCCTGGCAGTGTCTCTTGGGATCCCCATGACGATGACAAATCACAAGATATAAGCCCGGCCAAGCCGTCAGAACAAGTCAGAGGAGATTTGGCTACCCTAATATAGCCAAATTACACTTTCTGCAAAGTGTAAAGGTGGCATACTTTTAATAGATGTATATGGACTTTTGATGGGTTCATAGTAAGTTAATGTTTTAAACAAAAGACATTTTATTAAAAAAAAGAAGACTGTCCAGAATTAAGAACATTTCTTCTCAACATACAGATTGGTTATGTGGTGTTCAAGGAAAGCCAAATTACAATTGTACACATGTTCCTTATTTTGCTGCTGCTTTTTAAATGCTCTTTGTTCAGATAAGTCCCCACACACTTTCATGGGCTTATGGTTATATTTTGCATTTCTCCCTTCCCTTCCCTTCCCTTCCCTTCCCTTCCCTTCCCTTCCCTTCCCTTCCCTTCCCTTCCCTTCCCTTCCCTTCCCTTCCCTTCCCTTCCCTTCCCTTCCCTTCCCTTCCCTTCCCTTCCCTTCCCTTCCCTTCCCTTCCCTTCCCTTCCCTTCCCTTCCCTTCCCTTCCCTTCCCTTCCCTTCCCTTCCCTTCCCTTCCCTTCCCTTCCCTTCCCTTCCCTTCCCTTCCCTTCCCTTCCCTTCCCTTCCCTTCCCTTCCCTTCCCTTCCCTTCCCTTCCTCTTCTGTTTTCTCTCTTCCCCTGTTGTTGAAGGACTGTGGATAGTGCTAATAAACTTAACATCCAGTTTACCATTTTTTTGTTAGAAAAAGATATTTCCCAGTATGGAGAAGAGCATGGGAATACACAAACAAATTAGATCTGTGTGACAGGTTGTCAAGTGAAACTTGAATGCAAAGATATGCGTAGGTTAAGTTCAGAAATATCTTTGAAGATGAAACTTATGCATAACATTTCTGTAGCTAACATATTTTGAACTTACAGAGGCTGTGTTACTCACATGCATGAAATAGTAACTTTTGTGAATGGTCTAAACAAATTTTGCTACTCAAGAAGCCAGAAATTCCTACTCGTATTTCCAGTTGGAGAGAACTGAAGGGAGAAAAGCTAATTTTACTGTGTCCTTTGTACAGCAATCTCAACTTTAAGGAGAAGACCAAAGACTGAACAGCCTCTGAGGTTTTGACTTTCTTCAGAGAGCTCTGATGATGTTGCATTATTTGTCGGAAAAATTAAGGCAGAGAAATAGGCTACTCTTAGTTTTATTAGGAATTTAAATACACCTGCTTACAGTAGTGTATGATACAATACAAGTAAAAAATCAGGCTTTAATCATATGCATATCAGACAAACAAAAGCTATAATGACATAACAATGAGCTCAAACCTGAGGACATTTGAAACAAAAAAAAGCCTTTTAAATATGCATAATGACTTGTACTTGATTATATATTCACATATTATTTATTTTAGCAGATGTCACCTGCCATTTCCTCTAATCTCTGTTCCCTTTCTCTACAACTTCCAAGAAGCCACAGACTTCTCAGTTCAAGGTCTTCTTGATAGGTGGCTTTTTTACCCACCTCCATTTTCACTCCTTGTAGCAAAATCCCTTAACAATCCATCATGAGAATCTCTGTTCACAGTAACAGCCTCATCTCAAAATTTTTCATCGGACTTAGACCCGGTCCTCATCTCAGTTCCACCCATGGAGATCCTCATCCAATCTATTTTTACTCATTTCTATGCTGGTTTTACAGGCAGTATTTATTGCCCAGCTCCCTACCTCTGAGGATAAGGGCTTTCAATATTCTTCCTAAATACTCAGCCCAGATTCTTTTTCTAGCCTTTTCCTCTTCTTGTGACTTCAGAATCATAGATTTGTTTCTTGGAAAAGACCTCTAGGAACATCAAACCCAGCTGTTGACCTAACAGTACTGTGGCCATTAAACTAAGTCCTGAAATGCCATGTCTATGTGCTTTTTTGGAATGTTTCCAGAGACAGTCACTCGTCCTCCCTGGGCAACCTATTGCATGCCTGACCACACTTTCAGTAAAGAAATTTTTCCTAATATCCAATCTAAACCCCCCCTAGCACAGTTTCAGGCCATTTCTTCTTGTTCATAGCACTGTGGAAGGGAAGGGGGGCCCAGGACAGCTGATCCATATTCATTGGTCACCTTCTCCGTGTCCAGGAGCAAAGTATACTGACAAAGAGGAAGGGAGGAAAAAATGTTAGGAGACCTGCCTGGATGAGCAAGATGTTCCTCAGCACACTGTTGCACAAAAAGAAACTCTACAAGGACAGCAAGAATGGGGGCATATAAGGAAGTTGTCCAAGCAGCAAGAGACCTGGTTAGAAAAGCTAAAACTCAGAATTAAATCTAGCCAGGGAGATCAAGGGGAAGAGCAAAAGTTTCTACAGGTACATCAATGGCAAAAGGAAGACTAGGGAAAGTGTGGGTCCCCTTAGAAAGGAAACAGGTGAACTGGTGACAAGTGATGTGGAGAAGGTTCAGGTTCTCAACAATTTCTTTACCTCAGTCTTCATTGGCAAGGACTCCAACTACACTCCTGAAATCATAGAAGATATTGGCAGAGGCTGGAAGAAGGAATAACTCATTGTAAGTGAAGATCAGGTTTGTGACCATCTGAAGAACCTGAGAGTGTACAAGTCTATAGAACCTGATTGCATATATCCATGGGTACTGAGGGAACTGGCATATGAGGACCCCACCTGGACTACTGTGTCCAGTTCTGGAGTCCTATTACAAGAAAGATATGGACATGCTGGAAGGCCACAAGGATGATCAGAGGGCTGGAACACGTCTCCTGTGAGGACAGGCTGAGAGAGTTGGGGTTGTTCAGTTTGGAGGAGAGAAAGTTCTGAGGAGACCTTCTTGTGGCCTTCCAGGGGGTCTACAAGAAAGTGGGGCAGGGACTTTTTTCAATGTTGTGTAGTGATAAGGAGAATGGATTCAAGCTAGAGGAGGGCAGATTTAGATTAGATGTTAGATAGAAGTTCTTCACCATAAGGGTGGTATGATGCTGGAACAGGTTGCCCAAAGAGGTGGTGGAAGCCCCATCCCTGGAATTTTTTAAGGTCAGGCTGGATGAGGCTCTGAGCAACCTGACCTAGAGGAAAGTGTCCCTGCCCATGGCAGTAGGCTTGTAACTAGATGATCCTTGAGGTCTCCTCCAACCCTGACAATTGTGTGATTCTGTTTTATCATCACTTTATACTAAGGAGAAGAGATCAACACATACCTCACTGCAACCTCCTTTCAGGCAGCTGAAGAGAGAAATGAATTTTCCACTCAGTCTCCTCTTCTCCAGACTAAGCAATCTCAGTTCTCTGAGCCACTCCTCACACAACCTGTTCTCTAGACCAGCTTTGTTGCCCTCCTCTGAACACACTCCAGCAACTAAATGTCATTCTTACAGTTAGGGGCCCAAACCTGAACACAGAAGTGAGGTGTGACCTCACCAGTGCTGAGTACAGGGTCAAATCACTTTCCTTCTCCAGCTGGCCACACGATTTCTGATACAGACCAGGATGCTGTTGGCCTTCCTTGCCACCTAAGCATGCTGCTGGCTCATATTCAGATGCCTGTCAGTCTGCACCCCCAGGTCCTTTTCTGTGAGGCAGCTTTGCAACCACTCTCCCCCTGATCTGTAGCACTGCATGGGGTTGATGTGACCAAAGTGCAGGACCTGGCACTTGGCCTTGTTAAACTTCATAAAACTGACCTCGACCCTTTGATCCAGCCTGTCCAAATCCCTTTGGAGAGCTTTCTTACAATCAACACTCCCACCCAGTTTTGTCTCATCTGCAAATTTACTGAGGGTGCACTCATGTATCTTCTCCTTTGCTTGGTCCTGTGTCTTTCTCTTTCTCACCAGAATTTAGTTTCCTGTCACCCAACGCAACGAGCTTTTCATCATCAGATAGTAATCCCAGCCTTTTAATGCCTCCTATGACCAAGAGGTCTCAGTGACTCTTTCTCTGACTAATTGTCCTAGTTACGTTTGTGCTCCTAGACAGTTGTTAGTCACCAGGCATAATTTTTAATTCCTTCTCACAAATCTGAGTTGTTTGTTTGACTGTTTCTCTCTCCATGTTAGAATATGGTGGCTACCTTTTCAGTGCTACAAGATACAGTACAAAAATGAGAGAGCAAGTCCACCTGCTTTCCATACTGTAGGTCCTGCCTGACCAACCTGATCTCCTTCTATGATCAGGTGACCTGCCTGGTGGATGTGGGGAAGGCTGTGGATGTAGCCTACCTGGACTTCAGCAAGTCCTATGAAACTGTCCCCCACAGCAAACTCCTGGCCAAGCTGTCAGCCCGTGGCTTGGACAGCAGCGCTCTGCACTGGGTTAGGAACTGACTGGAAGGCCGAGCCTGGAGAGTGGAGGTGAATGGTGCCACATCCAGCTAGTTACTAGTGGTGTGACCCAGGGATCAGTGCTGGGCACCATCCTGTTCAATATCTTTGTTGATGATCTGAATGAGAGGATTTGCAGCTGACACCAAGCTGGGGGCAGGTGTTGATCTGTTAGAGGGTGGAAGAGCTCTGCAGAGGGACCTTGACAGGATGGACAGATGGGCAGAGTCCAAGGGCATGAGATTCAACACATCCAAGTGCTGAGTTCTACATATTGCCCACAACAACCCCACGCAGTGCTACAGGCTGGGGTCAGAGTGGCTGGAGAGTGGCCAGGCAGAAAGGGACCTGCGGGTACTGGTTGACAGTAGGCTGAACATGAGCCAGCAGTGTGCCCAGGTGGCCAAGAAGGCCAATGGCATCCTGGCCTGGATCAGGAGCAGTGTGGCCAGCAGGAGCAGGGAAGTCATTGTGCCCCTGTACTCAGATCTGATTAGGCCACACCTTGAGTACTGTGACCAGTTCTGGGCCCCTCAGTTTAGGAAAGATGTTGAGTTGCTGGAATGTGTCCAGAGAAGAGAAACTAGGCTGGTGAGGGGTTTGGAGCACAAGGCCTATGAGGAGAGGCTGAGGGAGCTGGGGTTGCTTAGCCTGGAGAAGAGGAGGCTCAGGGGAGACCTTCTTGCTGTCTACAACTACCTGAAGGGAGGTTGTAGGCAGGTGGGAGTTGTTCTCTTCTCCCAGGCAACCAGCACCAGAACAAGAGGACACAGTCTCAAGATGCATCAGTGGAGTTTTAGGCTGGATGTTAGGAAGAAGTTCTTCACTGAAAGAGTGATTGGCCATTGGAATGGGCTGCCTGTGGAGGTGGTGGAGTCACCGTCATTGGAGGGTTTCAGGAGGAGACTTGATGGGGTGCTTGGTGCCATGGGTTAGTTGTTTAGGTGGTGTTGGATTGGTTGATGGGTTGGACTTGATGATCTTGAAGGTCTCTTCCAACCTGGTTTATTCTATTGTTCTATTGTTCTATTGTTCACTGTCACTGGAGGTGTTTAAGAGGAGACTGGATGGGGTGCTTAGTGCCATGGTTTAGTTGATTATATGGTGTTGGGTGATAGGCTGGACTTGATGATCTTGAAGATCTTTTCCAACGTAGTTAATTCTATTCTATTCTATTCTATTCTATTCTATTCTATTCTATTCTATTCTATTCTATTTCTTTGAATGGACTAACTCCCTGAAGGTTAGGGAATATCTGGTCAGCAGCTTTGCTGAAGAGCATCTAGGAGAAAACAGGCTGAACATGAGCCAGCAGTATGCCCTGGTAATCATGATAGCTAATGGCATCTTGAGCTACAGTAGCAAGATGAAAGGTTGGACCAGATAGTCTTTTAATTCTATGTTAGCTATGTTAATGGTATGTTGAGAAAAATTATTATTTCCTTTTATTTGGCCACTTCCAGATAGTGTATTCAGTTTTAGGGACCCAACGTAAGAAAGATGAAAATAGGTATATTCCAAGTGCTAGAGCACATGCCCTATAAGAAATATCTTTGGCAGATGGTTTGTTCAGTCCCAAGAGGTGGCTGCAGTGGGACCACATAGGTGACTTTCAACATTTATTAGTAGGCTATTAGGATGGCAGAACAATGTTTATTACTGAAGCGTATGGCAAGAGAACAAGAGATAATGAAATTAACTGTAATGGGGGAGGTTCTGACTAGATATAAGGAAAAGACTTCTAACTGTGAAGAAAATGAATCACTAGAGTAGGTTGGACAGACAGTCTGTGGAATCCATCGTTGGAGGTTTTAAAGGCCTGATGGGAAAAAGTTCTGAGTAATCTGAATTCTGAATTCATTTTTGACCTTTGGTCAGGAGGTTGGAATAGGAACCTTCTAAAGACCTTTTCAATCTACATGATTACATAATTCTGTGAAACCTCTGTTGAAAATATTTCCCCCCAAATTCCTTACTTGTTCATGTTGGAGTGGTTCTCTATTATATCAAGACTATGTATCCTTTTAAAATTTAAGCCTTTGCTCTCAGCCACAGAAGACTTGAAGCACTTCAAAGGAAAAACTACCAGAATTTTTTTTTTTCAATGTGTACAAAACAAGATTTTCTCCCTGGACTCGTTGGCTACTACTGAGTGGTTTTGTCTGAAATACTTGAAGAGAGGAAAATGATGTCTGAGGCAAAGTGAACATCCCCCCCCCAAAAAAAAAAGAATTCTGATTCTCTCATCTACCACTGGTAGTACCAAAGCTGTGGTTAATCCATCATGACTATTGTGTAAAGTCAGCCCCCCACAGAACCAGACAGACATCACAAATTCAAAACCAGGCGAGCTGCCAAACACTAATTCATTTTTAGTGGGAATGCCATGGTTTGGCAAATCAAGAGGTAAATCAGAATATACTCTATTTTGTCATCTGTTCTTAATGCACTATGTTGTTTCATAAGTGGTTTTGTATGGAATTAATGATTCAGTGTATTGGCCAATTGTAAAAATTGTCACATAATCACAGAATGTTAGGGGCTGGAAGACACCTCAAAAGATCATCCAGTCTAACCCCCTCTACCAGAGGAGGATCACCTATAACAGATCACACAGAAATGCATCCAGGCAGGTTTTGATTACCTCCAGGGAAGGAGACCCCACTACTCCCCTGGGCAGCCTGTTCTAGTGTTCCATCACCCTCACAGTGAAACATTTTTTCCTCATGTTTACATGGAACTTATCATCCATAATCCCATTATTATATTTTTCTCCTCCCTCTGTACCCATGCAATTCCTTAAAAACAATTTTATTGCTGACCTGCAGTAAAAGTTTGCTCTGACATGCTCTCTTAGCTAAGAGATGAATGGTGACACATTCTAGTAGCAAAGCTAGTAGAAAATGAAAACAGTGATACATCTATTAGTAGAGGACAGCCACCACCACTACCAGGAAAAAAACAAACAAACAAGGAAACACAGTGCTTTTTGTCATATTTTATTTAACAGAAAGTGGAAGTTATAGCAATGTTAGTTAAACTTGAAAGCCTGAGTTTGGTTTTGGTGTTTTTTTTTGTGGTTGTTTTTTTTTTTTGGGGGGGGGGGGGGGGGGGGGGGGGGGGGGGGAGGGGGGGTTTAATTAAACAGCTACTGAGAAAACAAATTGTAGAAAAAAATTGAGCTGTAATATGATGGTAAGTATCTCAAAAATGGAGTACCAAAAGGAAAGAAAAACTAAAATATAATAGCCTAGAGAGGTAATTTCCTAAATGAAATCTGCCAGTATTGAAGAGGAAGGGAAAACATAGAGGGATACTTGCCTGAATGAATAATTATCAAAACCAGAATGTTGATCAAACTTGTGATACCACAAATGAACTTTACATATAGAAGATCCTTTTGGAATTAAGAAACTCTGTGCACTCTAGGGCTGATAGCTGATGTCAACATTTTCATTCTGTATTTTCTGAAGAAGCCAAGAAGGCAATCATTTTGCAAGGTGTCTGGAATGGCAAGAGTTACAGCAGAAGTACCCAGGTAGATCTACAGATTTATGGGCACCAGTTTTCAGGTCTGGAATAGGAAATGGAGTTCTTTATATCAGAAGGGGCACGTGAGAAACAATTGCAGATTCCTGAAAAGAAGAGTGAAAAATCAGTAAAATCTGCTGAATTTCTACTAACTTGAGGTTGTCACATTGCCTCTGCCAAAAGTATTCACCTGCAAAGCACGAAGACTCCATCAGAAAACTCTCTGTTCCTTGTAACTTCATCCCGTATGAAATTGAAACCTGTGCCTCTCATTGAATTTCTGTCTAAAATAGAACTCAGTAGGGTTCTGCTCATTCACACCAGTATTTTACTTGCACATTTCTGACTCACCTCACTTCAGATTGAAGGGTCATTTCAGGGTAGTGTCATGCAAAGTCCTTTCTCACTGGATATTTCCTGGTGGTCATTGACTTTGATTAGTTCTTGCAGTCTAGGAGTTTTGGAGCAGAGGTAAGTGCATGGTTTGCCCCGAGTATATAGTGTTCATGCAACCATCCACATCACTGTAGTTGCTAGCTAGTTCACCATTTCCTGAGGCCTGGATAAAAATATTTCCTCTACCACAAGGACCCTAGGGAAATAAAAAAACATAAGAAAACAAAACTGAACTTCCCACGCAGACCTTTTATTTTAAACAGCCAGTGATATATTTCTGCCAAACTTAGAAGGTGTTTTTCATTATGCAGCTTTCAACTACCATGGAATTAATATAGAAAAACTTGTGTTCTTCAGGAAGCCCTGTCATACATCTGCAAAATAAGGTTCTTTTTATGTACCTACACATTAACATTGACATCCACTCCCTCATTTAATTAACAACATTTGAATGCTGTTTCCTTTCATGTAGAAATTTTATTTTTTAATCCTAAACTGATCTCTTATTTTGGATGGAGATGTATTTGGAAAATGTCAGGATTTGTCCAGCAGAAGAAAACAGAAACATTAAGGGATTCCTTTTTAACTTGAGATTTTTGAAACCTGAATCCGGACATCCCTGATGAGTTTTGAAAAAGCAACTCCAAAACCAAAAACCTGAAGTGGGAGCAGAACCTCCAGATTTTGACTTGAGGGGAGAAGTTTCTAAAGTCTTTGGTTGTTTCTTTCAGTGATTTCAAAGCTAACCTGCTGGGTCTAGGAACTTTCATGTCTTTAGGACACTGGTAGCAATAGTTGTGGTTGTTTCTGTAGGTATGCACACTGGATAATCTAGAGCATGCATTACACGTCTGCCAAGGAGCTGAATGCCAAAAAAGTTAAAACTGCATTAGTAATGTTTAACAGACAGATAAAAGGTGTCTGGTAGAGAAGTGCAACCCAGTGCTCACAAGCTACTTGGATTTCTTTCATAAAGCTAACAAATTCATGAATATTAAAAGGAGTCCTGGGTCATATGTCCTTATGTAAGATTTTCCTCCTGTATGAGGTAAATGATGTCATAGAATCATAGAATTGTTAGGGTTGGAAGGGACCTCAAGGATCATCTAGTTCCAACCACGCTACCATGGCCAGGGACACCTCACACTACATCAGGTTTCTCAGAGCCACATCCAGCCTGACCTTACAAACCTCCAGGGATGAGGCTTGTATGACCTCCCTGGGCAACCTGTTCCAGTGTCTCACCACCATCATGGGGAAGAACTTCTTCCTAACATCAAACCTGAATCTACCCATTTCTATTTTTCCCCATTCCCCCTAGTTCTCTCACTACCTGACACCCCAAAAAGTCCCTCCCCAGCTTTCTTGTAGGCCCCTTTCAGATACTGGAATGTCTCCTCAGAGCCTTCTCTTCTCCAGACTGAACAGCTCAACTCCCTCAGTCTGTCCTCATTGGAGAGGTGCTCCAGCCCTTTGAAGAGTTATTAAAAGGGAGAAAAGATGAGACGTGAGGTTGGATCACAAGAGAAAGGCAAATATTTTGGGAGGTGTGTTAGTCTTTGTTCAGTACTTTGTCAAAAGAACCATATGATAATATATAAATAGTTGTGGGTTTTTGTTTGCTTGCTTGCTTTTTACTTTAATGAAATATTTCATCTATATTTTAACAGAGGTAAGGTAATTATTTTTTTTATCTTTACAATAAGCCTAATCCTTTCTAGTAATTTGTCTGGTGATTAATATATATAAGTATCATAGTAAGATAGAAGATCAATTTTGCAGATGGAAGAAAAACAACTTTTTTAGTAGATCTGGAATAAGGTACCAAGATATGTCTTCAGAAATCCCTAATACAAATATAAAATTTGTTCTGATTAATTTTCTTCTTTAATTAGTGAAATTATTTAAATAGAATATTTCCATGTGAAATTTCCTATGAGTAGAAATGTTTAAAGAGCAACCACAAGATAATTTTTTGGCTGAAATCGTGGCACGTTTACTAGCATATATTACCTTTCCCCCTCTCTCACCAGTACCCAAATTCAATTGCCTCAAAAAGAAGACATTCTGCACTGTTTCCCAAATAAAAGTACTTCTGATCAACTAGGTCAGCAGCAGCTTCTATATTTTTGAATCAAAACCTGCAAAGAAAAATAAAAATCTTACAGGTACCAGATTATCCCTTTGCTGCCTACATTAATATTAAATAAATCCTGCAAACATCACGTCTTGGTTTTGGAAAATATATATTAATTGGTTGTATGTCAGGAATAAAATCCAGAAATTCACTTTTAATATTTCTTAAATCAAAAGCTTCTTGTTCTTAACAGCTAACCCATTTAGATATTCCTTCTCTCTTTCTCTTCCAAAAGTTAGTTCTGTCTGCTGACTGCTGCACTCCAGTTTGTCTGTATAGGTTACAAGTAGGTACAGATATCTAAATTTATACTCATCTTAGAGTCAACATTGCTCATTATTTCCATAAATGGCTGAAAAGATACTTGGGGGGGTTTTGTTTGTTTGTTTGGTGTTTGTTTATGGTGGTGGTGGTTTTTTTGGGTTTTTTTTGGGTAATGCTCAGAGCTGCTTTTACTACCAAGAACCTCTGGAAACTGAAATTAAGTGCCCAGTTTCCTTTGGGTATCTGACTCAAGGTACCTTTCAAAGCAAAAGAAGATTCCAAACACATGGGATCTTTTTTCTCACTTCATATATTTCCATGTATATCACAAATATCTAACTGAAAATAATTATAGAAATGCAAGCAGAATCAGTTCATTTTATTACAGATTTTTATTATAGGTAATTTGTGTCTCCTTTGGTTGGTAGTGCATGGTTTGGATATTGCTGATTGATAATGATCTATTTGCCCTTGAACTAGGAAGCACATAACACTACAAGGCAAATCTCTTAAGAGACAAAACCTTCAAACAGGTTTGCTTAAATGTACTCCAATGAACAGACTGACAAAAATAAATGGAACTACGTGGGAGGAGTGAGCTGCACGATTGTCATTTTGCAAGAGAGCTGCTCAGGACCGGGACTGGGACCGGGACCGGGATCGGGACCAGGACCAGTGTGCTGAGCTGAGAGGCACTCCATTTTGGTTTCTTTTTGGGGCTTTTAGGGGCAGGACAACCTCAGCAGACAGCAAGGACTGTCAGGGTTGTCTTCTTGCATGCCTGCTCGAGATCGTGACATCAGCCACAGGAAATTTAAATGCGGGAGAAGTGAGCCATGCGATTGCCATGTTGCAAGAGAGCTGCTCGTCTTCTCGCTCGATTGCAGCTAGTGGTGCATGACACGACACTTTCTTCTTTTTCTTTTCTTTCCCAGTTCTCCAGTTAGGTCACGTGGCCAAGAATAGGGATGGTTGCAACTTGGCTCCAAGCTGTTTTCAAAAGGTCTGTGTCAACCCAGACTGAGGTCGAACTTAAGCAGGCAGGCGTCCAGGCAACTGGCTGCAGAGAGTGCTGGAGCCTGGCAACTGAAATGGAGGGCAATGGAGATAACAACTGCATTAGGTGTGAGCAGCTCAATTTTCTGCTTAATCTAGTGGCTGAACTGAAGGAAGAAGTTGCTAGATTTAGGACTGTTAGGGAATGTGAAAAGGAGCTGGCTTTCAGTAACCAGGCTCTGCAGGCTCCCCTAGCAGAGGGACATGATACAGCAGGAAATGGATACAGGTCCCTCTTAGGAGATACAAAGTAAAAACCTCATGGCTCCACTCACCTTCCCAGCTGCCCTTGCAAAACAAATATGGGGCACTGGAAGTTGAGGGTGAGGTGAATGGGATGACAGAAGAGACACCATCTGAGGTGTTGCCTAAAGCAAAACAGCCTGCCCCCCCATATCAGGTCTTCTTCTCTTAAAAGAAAAGTGGAAGGTAATTGTTACTGGTGATTCCCTTCTGAGGCGAACAGAGGGCCCCATATGTCTGACAGATCCTTCCCACAGGGAAGTCTGCTGCCTCCCTGGAGCCCCAGTCAGAGATGTTACCAGAAGGCTGCCTCTGTCCTCTGATTACTGTCCTCTGATTACTATCCCTTGATAGTTATGCAGGTAAGGAGTGATGATGTTGAAACCAGAGGTCCAAAGGCAATCAAAAAGGACTTCAAGGTTCTGGGAAAACTGGTTGAGGGGTCAGAGGCACAGGTAATTTTTTCATCAGTACCCTTAGTTGCAGGAAGGAATACTGAAAGGAACAGGACAGCAGCTGTAATTAACAAGTGGCTGAGAGGTTGGTGCCACCAAAAGAATTTCAGGCTTTTTAGTCTTGGGGAACATTCTGTGGCACCAGGTCTGGTAGCAACAGATGGAGTCCATCTGTACCAGAGGGGGAGAAAAATCCTAGCATGTGAGGACAGCCTATCCCACAAAGGAAAAAGGGTTCTAGGAATGGAGTTAGCAGGAGTCATTGAAAGGACTTTAAACTAGATTTGAAGGGGGAAGGGGCTGAAACCAGTCCCCCCAGACAAGGGTCTGGGGGTGATAAACTGCATTCAAGGGTGAAACCAGCAGCCTAGCTCAAGTGCATGTACACTAATGCACACAGTATGGGTAACAAACAAGAGGAGCTGGAAGCCTTGTTACAGCA
This sequence comes from Dryobates pubescens, assembly GCF_014839835.1. Lineage (NCBI taxonomy): Eukaryota > Metazoa > Chordata > Aves > Piciformes > Picidae > Dryobates > Dryobates pubescens. The sequence goes on along the minus strand of NC_071618.1, from coordinate 3,801,911 downwards.
GAAAAGTTATGATGTAGTTGCCATCACAGAAACGTGGTGGGATGACTCACATGACTGGAGCACTGTAATTGATGGCTACAGGCTCTTCAGGAGAGACAGGTGGGGGAGAAGGGGTGGAGGGGTGGCCCTGTACATCAGGGAGGCTCTAGTTGCCATGGAACTAGAGTTTAAGGATGATCAAATTGAGTGCCTGTGGGTGAGAATTAGAGGGAAGGCCAACAGGGCTGACATCCTGGTTGGAGTTTGTTATAGACCACCCAACCAGGATGAAGAGGTTGAATTATTTTATAGGCAACTAGAGGCTGTCTCAAGATCACCAGACCTTGTTCTTATGGGTGACTTCAACCTGCCAGATATCTGCTGGGAACACAACAGAGCAGAGAGGAGGCAGTCCACAAGGTTCTTAGAGTGTATGAGGATAGTTTCTTGTCCCAGCTGCTGAGGGAGCCTACCAGGGGTAAGGCTTTGCTTGACCTTCTTTTTACCAATAGAGAAAGGCTGGTGGGAGATGTGATGGTCGGAGGTTGTCTGGGGTCCAGTGACCATGAGGTAACTGAGCTTTCAATATGCAGTTAAGCTAAGAAAGGCAGCAACAAAACCTCCACTCTGGACTTCCAGAGGGCGAACTTCAGTTTACTTAAGGAACTAACTCAGAAGGTACCTTGGGAAACAGCCCTTAAAAACAAAGCAGTCCAGGAGGGCTGGACCTACTTCAGGAAAGAATCCTTGAAGGCGCAGGAACAGACTGTGCCAGTGTGCCAGAAGGTGAGCTGCCGGGGCAGATGGCCAGCCTGGATGGGCAATGAACTTCTAGGTGATTTAAGGGGAAAAAAGAGGGTGTATCATCTTTGGAAGGAAGGAGAGGTTATCCATGGAATGTTTAAGGATGTTGCTAGGTCATGCAGGAAAAGAAAAATAGAGAGGCAAAAGCCCATTTAGAACTTAGACTGGCCTCTGCTGTGAAGGACAACCAAAAATCCTTCTGCAAATATATTAATGCAAGAGGAGGGGCGAGGACAACCTCCACTCCTTGGTGGACATGGAGGGGAATAAAGTAACTAAGGATGAGGAATACGCAGAAGTACTTAACACCTTCTTTGCCTCAATCTTCAATAGCAGGAAAGGTTATCTTCCTCCTGAGCTGGCAGATGGAGTCAGGGAGCAGTATAGTTCCCCTGTGATGCAGGAGGAAGTAGTTAGAGATCTGCTCAGCCACTTGGATCCCCAGGAGTCCATGGGACCAGATGGGATCCATCCTAGGGTGCTGAGAGAGCTGGCAGATGATCTGGCCAAGCTGCTCTCCATCATTTTTCAACAGTCCTGGCTGACTGGAGAGGTCCAAGATGACTGGAACCTGGCCAATGTGATGCCCATTCACTGTCTCCCACAGCAAAATTCAGGCCAAGCTGTCAGCCCGTGGCTTGGACAGAAGCACTCTGCACTGGGTTAGGAACTGGCTGGAGGGTTGTGCCCAGAGAGTGGTGGTGAATGGTGCCACATCCAGCTGGTGGCCAGTCAGTAGTGGTGTGCCCCAGGGATCGGTGCTGGGCCCCATGCTCTTTAACATCTTTATTGATGGTCTGGACAAGGGGATTGAGTCCATCATCAGTAAATTTGCAGATGACACCAAGCTGGGGGCAGGTGTTGATCTGTTAGAGAGTGGAAGAGCTCTGCAGAGGGCCCTTGACAGGATGGACAGATGGGCAGTCCAATGGCATGAGATTCAACACATCCAAGCGCTGGGTTCTACATATTGGCCACAACAACTCCATGCAGTGCTACAGGCTGGGGTCGGAGTGGCTGGAGAGTGGCCAGGCAGAAAGGGACCTGGGGGTACTGGTTGACAGTAGGCTGAACATGAGCCAGCAGTGTGCCCAGGTGGCCAAGAAGGCCAATGGCATCCTGGCCTGCATTAGGAATAGTGTGGCCAGCAGGAGCAGGGAAGTCATTGAGCCCCTGTACTCAGATCTGGTTAGGCCACACCTTGAGTCCTGTGACCAGTTCTGGGCCCCTCAGTTTAGGAAAGATGTTGAGTTGCTGGAATGTGTCCAAAGAGAAACTAGGCTGGTGAGGGTTTTGGAACACAAGGCCTATGAGGAGAGGCTGAGGGAGCTGGGGTTGCTTAGCCTGGAGAAGAGGAGGCTCAGGGGAGACCTTCTTGCTGTCTACAACTACCTGAAGGGAGGTTGTAGGCAGGTAGGGTTTGGTCTCTTCTCCCGGGCAACCAGCACCAGAACAAGAGGACGCAGTCTCAAGCTGTGTCAGTGGAGTTTTAGGCTGGATGTTAGGAAGAAGTTCTTCACAGAAAGAGTGATTGGCCATTGGAATGGGCTGCCTGTGGAGGTGCTGGAGTCACTGTCACTGGAGGTATTTAAGAGAAGACTTGATGGGGTGCTTAGTGCCATGGTTTAGTTGTTTAGATGGTGTTGGGTGATAGGTTGGACTTGATGATCTTGAAGATCTTTTCCAACATGGTTAATTCTATTCTATTCTACTCATACATAAATTTAAGCATATGCAAAAGTACTTGAAGACAGGAGATTTAGCTCTTAATTATTTTAGGTCACTGAAGGAAATGGAGGCCACAGTTTCTCCCAGAACAAGTGCTAAATCTGCTTAGAAATGTATTGTGGAAGTGGTATGAGGAAACAGTATATAACCAGCCTCATCCTGGAATATATAAGCACACTGATGTTGCTGTAGAGCATCCAGCTGGGGAATGACTGATCTAGGTAATTATATTGCAAAATCTTTAGAGAAGACATCCCATACAAATTTTAGACAATACAGATCAGGGACTCAAGGTACCTGCCAGATGCATAATTCACTCAGAATAATTTGTTAGACAAACCTTACCTCCTTTTTCTATTTGTGAATTGTACAAGAGCAATTTATGATTTTCTTAGATTTATTATTCAGAATTATTCCCTGAATGAAGGTGTATCATTTATGAGCACTTCACTGCAAGTACTTGATATTCAGAATTTGGCATTCAATATTGTTATGTTGGTTAGTCGGAGCAGAACACATCACGTTGCATCTCTCGGAGTGGAAGTAGCTCAGAGTCAGGTTTTCTATTGTTAACCATCGTATCTCAGAACCCAAAAATCACTTTCTATTCCCTTATTGCAGCAGCCTCAAGACATCTCACAAGCATTCTTGTTAAAGTCACATTTGTTCAAAATTAAAACATCATTATTTTCGTGGAATTATTTTTGTTCTATTATCTCTCTATGTCCTATAATGCCTCTACTATTCAATTGTACCAAGAAGGTTTATCAAAAGATATATTGTCATTTAAAAAACAGGGATATTTTTGACCAGCTGCATATCCTCCAGATGGGATATTATGGAAAGTCCCATGCCTTATTTATTGGTGCTAATACATTAAGAACTTCCAAGAAGTAACACCATTGAAGACTTAGAGTTTTAGCTTTCTAAAATCAGAGGAAATATTTGAGAATGAAGAGACTTGTTTATGTCTTGAGAGCCTTTTACTCGTGTGCTCATAAAAGGAGCATCTTGGTCCTGCTTCTGGAGCTCTACTTTCCATATCATAGAAAAAATAACTTCTCATGGTTCCCCTGTTGCTGAAAAATCCTGTAATACATAGAAGATTGCAGGAACATGATTACAAAGGAAAAAAGAGAACATCTTGACATTGTCCCTAACTCCCTAACTAATTAGAAACAAGATATGTAGAGAAAATACACTGCTCTTAACACAATCAGTATTTAGTAATTTCTTAGCTCTGGCTTGCAGTCAGTCATCCTAACCATCTGCTCAGAACTGAACTTCTTCAGTGTAGTTGAACTATATCAACAGAAACATTTTTTTTTTTGTAGAAAGAGTAAATGTACCGCTACAAATGGTTTGATGAAAGACTGAATCTTTGTATTCCTGGAAAGTAAGTCTTCCTGTAACAAGCAGCTAATGTTTGAACATGTCAAAGCAAGCTTTTAAGAACATGAGATAAGAGCACTTGAATGATCCTTACAAAGTGGTAACTGGTCCAAAAGAAAATGTTGTGTACAGTAATTTATTCTGGGAGTTACATTTTCCTAGGCCTTGAAAAGAACTGTACCATGACTCAGTACATTGGGCTTCACTCCCACTCTTGTTTGGGAGATTCATGTCTGAAATACAGACCAACTGTACAAGCAAATATTTTATTCATACAGGCAATGTTATTGGCATAGGTAGTTGTAAGATAACGGCCAGATCCTTATTAAGAATGTCTTGTGAAATAATGTCAATCTGAGGTAGCATGTTTTACTCATGGTTTTAATTATGACCATGCTGTTAAAAGCTATGCTGCAGAAGCTTTAAATATACTAATGTAAAAGTACTGCTCTTGATAAAAAATATTCTGCTTTTTAAATTGCTGAATAATACATCACAAGAGAGCCTTTTATTGCAAAAAACTTGGTGTTGCTTTGTACTTCCAGAGTGAGTGTTTTCTCCCATGCCCCTTTAAATAAATAAATAAATAAATAAAGGAAAAGGTTTCACTCTCTCCCTAGTAATCCTCTCCCCTTAGAAATAAGTCAAGTTAGAAATATCAAGATGTACAAGTATATACATTTGTTATTATACAGTAAAAATTCATATTTTGGATAGCTGCCTCATTTTCAAATGCCTGAAACTGTGCTGATAATGTCATTTCACCTCTGAGAGGTGTTGTGTGATTGCCCCCCCGACTGGCCTTGCCTGTGCGCCCAGCAGATGCTTGAGCAGAAAACGTGTCTTTAGCACATACAGCATCCTGTAGGCCTGAACACATGGGGCATTCTTAGGTGGTATTAATATGTAAGTAGGTGGTTAGGATCCTGCCAGGCATGTTTGGGCAGGCTGCCCAAGCCCCTGGTGTGGATTGCATGTAGGCACAATGCACTCTTGTCTGCTCCTGGGAATGCATTTTGAGCAAGTGAGGTAGACATACCTCTGGAAATCTGAGTAAGGCAAATGGTTCCGGTTCATGTTAAGAGGGAAAAGGAAACAAGTAAACACTATAAATCTTTGTTAGCCCAGCAAGAGTGAAGAGCGTTCTTTCATGTATAGTAAAATGTAACAAAAGTAAAAGTTAAGTAAGAGTAAAAGGAATTTTTGAGCTCTCTGAAGCAAGAATCTTAGGAAAACCAAGGTACTTCAGGAGTCTTTGTTAGCGCATGTGCAGAGGTCCTAACAAAATAACATATTGTATGAAAAAGGTAAGACTGATGAACCTGAATGTCCCTGGTTTAGACAGATATTCTTTCTATGAAAGATTTGGTCTGAAGACGATTTCCTTGGTCCACCTTGGGGATCTGAAGTATTCCACATTTACTGATGAGGAAAGAGAAACCTTAAACACTTGAGATGTGGCTCCATAAATGTGGGTTTCAGTACAGTAGCTCTGTAGCAGCTCCAACACAAAACAGTCTCTCAAGGCTTTTATGCCAGAATGTCTAGAATTAGCTTGACTTTGCGTAGCCCCAGGCAAGTCCTGCAAAGGCAGCATCACTGGATTTAGGTTCAGTAGTGGCTGCATTCCCTCCTGCCTGCCTCCCAGGTGAATTGAGGAAGGATACATATCCCAGTTCTGAAACATCACGTGTCCAGGTTTCTGAAATGAGGTTTTGAAATTCTAGCTTGTGGGAAATTGCCGAACATTTGATTTCATAATTAAGGTGGAAGGAAATACCACATCAAAATACTGTTAAGTCCATGCAAATAAGAAAATTTGTGTTTTGGATAATTCCAGTCTAGCCTTCTTGCTGCTTTCATAGATCTCTGATTAACTGTGTTCAAAGAAGTACTCTTTTTCCAAGGAAATAATATGTGTATAAAAATAAATTTTTTTAATCCCTATGTTCACAGTAGCAATAGTTGAAACAGTATGGAGATAAGCTTCTGATGGGGCTTTGGTATAGCTGATGAGAGTATTCAGCTGCTGTAAAAAGTCTATACTACAGATGACGCAGCAACATTACTCCAATGGCTAAGAATACATTAGTGGTACTGGGACAAAGATTCAGATAAGGCAAAGCTACATATGAATAAGTATGAAAATGGGAAGCATATGTGGCCATATGGAAACTCAAAGCAGATGATGGAACAGCTTAAGAGTAGAATGATCAAAGTTACAGATACAACCAGTTAGATCAGAAAACTCCAGCAAAGGGAGCAATAGTGATAATAGATAATATATTGAGCAAGCAAAAAAGACAATGCTGTCACAGAAAAGACAAACGCTACACTGGGTTCTGTTAATTGGAGCATTGTACATAATACAAGGAAGGCAGTTTTTCCGCTCTGTTGGACTCGACTGAGCTTCATCCAGAGAGCCACATTTAGTTTGTGCTACTACATTTTTCAAAGGGTACAGACAAATTAGAAGGACTTAAGTACAGGACATCAAAAATGATAAAAGGTGTTCAAAATAAGGCCCAGGAGGAAACCTTAAGAGACTAAGATATGTTCAGGCTGGAGAAAAGAAGTCAAAAGAGAGATACAATAACTCATGATAATTACAGAAAGGGTGTTACCAAGAGGACAGGGACCAATTGTTCTCATTAGTAAATGAGGACAAAACAAGAAGTAACGGACTTTAGCTGCAACATAGTTAATAGGGTTAAATATTAGAAAAACTTTACACCTGTGGGAACAGCTAGGTCATAGAATAAACTGTCAAGAGGTTATCCAGAATCAACTCTACTGCAGGATTTTAAGCCCAGACTTAATATCAGTTGATTTATCAACAATGGTTTAAATTTAATGAAATCAATCATGACACAATCACAGAATCACAGAATCATCAATGCATAACAGAACGAGAAAAAGAGACTGAACTGAATGACCTACATGGGATGTATTTGCTGGTAAATAGCTCCGTGATCTTCTGACCACGTGCAACACAATAAGAAGTTTATTTGCTATTGTCTGGAATCCATTTCTTCATCTGAAATAGAAAAACATGTTTTCCAGGCTTAAATTAATACTGATATGTATCAACACTATGCATTTAGAGATGTGACCACATTTCCTATTCTCAGACTGGCTTGTGACCTGTATATTTAGACTGTCAACTGGGAGCAGAAGCTTTTCTAGCTGCAGGGTGACTCTTGGGTCTAAGTAGTGGCTGGCTGTGTCTGACACCTTTTTGCAGTGTACCCTGTATAAGGGCAAGGTTTGTCTTTGAAGACTTTACAAACCTTCACCCCCACAGCACCCATTAACTAGTAAAAGCACAGTTGATAGCCTAAACCTACACTTTCTCTGCTTGCAGCATGACAAATGCTAAAGTAAATCTCTTTCATGAAGAAAGTGCCCCTAGCTCTACACTACCTGCTTCCTCAACATCCTTTATGTAGCTCAGGTTGTTAAAACTCAAGATAAAATAACTGTGCCTCAGCATCTGCAAAAGGAACATTAGGAACAGGATCAAAATCGAGGGCACTGACAGCTTATATTAACAACAAACGTTTTCAATTACTCTAAGCGATTTCCAATGGGTAAATGTGAATCAGATTAATATTCAAGCCAAAATTCCAAGGTACCAATATACAATGAAACAGAAAGGGAGGGGGGATGTTTTTCTTTTTGTTGTCTACTGCATTGAAATACTAAGTGTCTTCAAACCATTGCTTAATGACACAGACTGGAAATGAAGTAACTGAACAAACCTCCTATATGGACATGTACTGCCAACAACCATTCCAGTGCCAGCAATAAATTCCCAGACTAAACAGTTCAAATTTGGCATTCTCATTTGTGATGCTGTACTTATGATACCCTCACAAGAATGATTCTCTGAATTCAAAGTATTCTATCAAATGAATTATTAGAAATATGAAAATTTGGATGATAAGCTTGTGTCTACAACAAGGTAATACAATATATTAAAAAAACCCTCTATTTTTATCCAGATAAATTTGTGGTGATTTGAACAATAACAGCTAGAGTCAGGGTCAGTCAGGGTTCCACTCTAATTCCTACTTTTGAGAATCTAAATCCAATGCTGACTGGAGCCTGACAACCATCTCAGATGAGACAAGATGATTTTTCTTTAGTAACCAGCAGAAACACAACTTTTTGTGCTAAATCTTTACGATTCTTCTCCCCTGATTTATTTTTTGCCTGATTTAAAATAAATAAATGAATCTTACCGTGGTACAGCTAAAAAGTTTTTCATTTTAAATTGGAATTTGCACAAAGGCTATTACAGAGTGATTTAAGTATTCTGTCAATGAAAAAGGAAGAAGTAGAAAATGGACTGCAAAACAAAACAAACAGAAAGATCTTCACAAACATTTTTAAATGTGGACTTAGTACGCATGTGTAGCAGCTGGACTGACACAATGGACCCTAACGGCGCCTTCAGGTTCCTTTCATACTGTATTATTCACACTGCAGAGTACCAAAGACAACACTTTTGGGGAAAGGCCTGTATTTTTTTGCAAACAGCTGCATTTAGACAATGACACAGGCGATGTTATCATATGGCTGTCCCAACAGAAAAGTGCTTTTGTTTAATGGCAGCATTTTTGTGTCTGGATATAAGGTCGTCCATACGTTAGCACGAGGTGCAAGTCAGAGCACTATTTGGTTCAGGTCACTATTTGTGATACCTTGAGCTGGCAGGTTCCATAACCAAAAATAATTCAGTCCTGCTCTTTATCTCCTCACCTGCCAGTTTCCAAAGATCATTCAAATTTAAAAAATGTTGCTTACATAACTAAGCTCATTTTTCTGTTAGAAATAATGAAAGATGTTTTGGATTTATTAAGCAATTTTATCTGATTTATGAAAACCACTTCTGTCCACTCTTTTCTATTACAAGTAAGTGTACTCTACTGGGAATATTGAGCTAATGCCCTAAAGGAAGACCATGTGACTGCAATTATTTACGAATTAACATGTCACAGATTTGGAGCTTTGAGACAAACACATTTCCCAGCCACACATTTGTGACTTCTGAGTTTGTAAATAGAACCGATAAAAAAATGACTTGCTCTTCCTCTCCATTCCTCTTACACATTGGTTAGTTTACTTGCTGGGTATGTAAAGACAGGTAGGAATGCTTATGTAGATAATTATAATTCACAGAGAGTATAAATTAAGCATGCAATTTCTTTTTTAACTATGGTAAAGCTGATACCTGATGTCAGAACATATTCCTCTACAAATGATGTTATTATTGTTTTTAATACATCATTTTCCTTTAGTAATGCAAAATAATTTCTGAATGTAATGCTGCTTAAAGCCAACATAGATCAGGAGTAAAACCCTGCAATTAAAGACAGAATTGCTTTATAAACCACAGTACCATGTGCTTAGTTAATGCTTTAACTTGATCTGTGCTTTGGGAGCCAAACAATAATTTGACTGATATTATTAGATACATACATGCACGGTTTGTCCTGCAAACTTAAAAGTCAAGCTGAAATCAGCCTCAGATGTCTTAATCGATAGCACAAACATAAAGGCAAGAAATACATGTAGAATACATATGGTTTTGCTGTCAGATATAAACAAGGGTAGCTGATATACATACATATATTTGTTAGCTGACTATGTAAATTGAGATGAGAGACCATTTTCAAGCATGACCTGTGATAAACAAATGTATATAAATAAACAATAAAGGAAGATAACACTAAAATAACACCAATTAAAACCATTACAATGACTTCTAGTCATCATGAAGCATTGTTCCAGTTCCATCTTAAAACAGGAAAAACTCCCAATTGTTCTTAAATCAACTGGTAACTGATTCCACATTTGTGGAGCCTTGAAACAAAAAGCTTTTTATCTCTAGTTTGTATTCATTCTAGGGCATGGTAGTTCCACAGCATGAATAGACTGTAATGTATAAGCTGCTCTGAGTGAAAGTAGCAGGATGAAATAGTGGACACTGATTGCTGCAGTATTCTAATTGCTATTTTATAGCTATATTTGAAAAGTAAGGCTTTGTAGGGGAAAAAATCATATGTGATGTTGACACAACTGGAAAGTTGAGAGTGCATTTCTGATCTATGGGAATTAACATTGCATTTGATATTATGCCAGATATACATACAGAAGTATAGGGGGAAAAAAACCAATAACAAACCCCCCAAACCCCACAGCAGAATAGGATGTAGAAAACAGACTTTCAATTCTGATGATCAGTCTACACTATTAATTAGAATACTAAACCTGCCTTTTTGTTCCCATTCACAAACAATAGAGTATAGAATAAATGAAAAGTGAAATTTATATACATATATTATATAAATATATATATAAAATGTACTTATTTGCTATCACTTCTTTTAAACATATAAATAAACCATCAAAAATCTTTTCTGTCACCCAAAGACATTTACTTTTCAAGTGCTGATTTCCACGTTTTCCCTATGTAAGTTCACAGGAGTCTAGAGAACTAGTAGGATTATGACATGAAAAGAAACAAAGGATTGGAAGCTGTTTAATGACAGGAGGGTGGAACATTTAAATCACCTTCTTTAAAAGTGGGAGATTTTCCCATGAGCACTTACAGGACTTAAATTCCTGATGAACACATGAGAAAAAGGCTCAGCCAGCCTTTTGAGAAAGAGTTCTGAATACTGCCAATTGCAAAGTTCCCTAGAAAGTCTTCATGAAAAATGGGGAAGGACATCAAGGTTTGATATTGTTAAAGTTAAAAATAAAATAAAGATAAAAGTAATAAAACTGAATGCCTGTTGTTTATTTATAAATCACAAAGTCACTGTAATGCACAGAATAAAAAGGAGTAATTTTTACCTTTTCCCAGTCTTTTATAACAGTTGCATTCAGGGATTTACTACATTCCTGAAAAAAAAGAATATTATGAGAATACAAAAATTAAAAATAATTAATTAAAAAAATAGGAGGCATGCCCAGAAAGGCAAGATATCTGCCTGAGAAAGGCATTTTGGAAAGAGCCTGGGACCCATAAAGTATTACAAAACAATCAAAGCTGTGTCTGAAGCAGTTCATGAGTCTTGCAAACAGGCAGGAGGAGAGGTTGATGTGGTGCCCTCAAATGGTCTATGTAGGCAGTGCCCATAAGTGGGGTGGGGCAGGATATCTTCTGCTCATTCTTTCAAAAGCTTCTGTGTGACTCGTGTCTTGGCCAGAACACCATCACGATTTGTTACCACTCATCATCAGCCACTTCTCTTGGATCAGTGAAGGAACAGTGCAAAAATTATACTTTTATAGAAAAGGAACTACCAGGACAGAAGAAAAGTGTTTATGCAGGTGGACTTACCATCCTAAAGACTACAAACCTGCTGGACCAGAGCATGGCAGATGAAGGAAGAGGACAGTAGGTCATGCTTAATACATTTGCAGAGATAGCTCACTTTCCAACCACTCTGAGCCCTACCTCCCATGTTGACGTCTGCCACAATGCCCTTTTATTCTGATTTCTTCCTAGGGATGGGGATTTTGAAATCTAATGCCATGTCTGTCCAAGGGGTGACCCATGCTGCTTTTAACTCCCCAGCACCTGCAAAGGCACAGAATGCAACTGTACTGGAGAGCAAGCAATTTGGTCAGTCCAGCTGCCTGAGGTAATTAACAAAGTCTTGTTTTATCCTTACTGCTATGCTCTGACACAAAAATCTTGCATCTTCCTCTGTGAATGCATAAAAATCTCTAGAGGGAAAAACAAACCAACAAGATCAAAAACTTGGCCCAAATGAAAGCAAAGGGACCAAGCTGTATCCCAGTTCTTGCCCTAAATAATAAGGAAGGTTTTTACAGGGGACTTGCGCATCACTGATAGTCTGACATCTAAATCCTTCACAAGATGAAGGATTGACAAATCCAGAAACAGGTATGTTTTGTTTTTCTCATTCCTCTGGAGAAAAGGAATATGAAATATGTGTACAATATATCATGCAGTGGAGTAATAATTATAGTATAAAAAATACGGTCAAGTTTAGGTTCAGACACAGCTTTATGAGACTGTAGTGCCACAGTTAGATTCTGACTACTGATAACCTCTGATCAGAACTAGGTCAGTATAGGGACTGTAAAGAAAGTACATATGTGAGTTTCACAAAGGACAGGCAGAAAAGTAGGAGGTTAATATAGAAGCCTCATGGGAGTATAAGGGTGTCTGTGAGTGAAATAATGGTATTCAGTCTGCAAGCTCTGTAGATCCACAACGCCAAAGAATTGAAAGGAACAATATTTAGTTGGAACCTAACTTTAATCTGGTTATATAATTCCTTAGTAGTTGTACAGCCCTGGAGCTCTAAACTCATACAAAATAAAATACAAATAAATTAAAACAATCAAAGTCACATAATAATGAAAAAAAAAAAAAAAAGAGAAAAGGTCAAATTTTGATCCTAGCAGCCACAAATTTGTAACTTTAAACTTTACACCTGCATAAAAATCAACTTTCCTGAAATCAGGAGTCAAAGGAATAGTCCAGCCTAGATGAAGCACATCACCTAATGAGATGCCTGTTACAAGACAGCATTTTGCAGTGCATGAGAACTATCTTTTAACTCCACTGGAAAATAGGATACTTCTTCAGAAAGCTTGAGCTGCTTCATTGGCATTATAACTTTATAACATGGTCAGTCAATAATTTATCTCCAGTGGGTCTCAGAATGGCAGTTGTAACTGTCTCCAGTTTTGCTACTTTAGTGTCTTTATTGTTCACACAGTTTCTTTTCTAGTGCTATCTTACAACTGTTGACAGAAACCAAATCGGTCTTTGTTTATCTAGTAATTCTGCCCTTAATTAAATACAGTGGTTCTTCACAATGGAAGTAGGCAAAAAGTGAGAAGAATTCTCTGCAGTCTAAATTGTTTCTTTCTGCTCATACAAAAGGTAACAAGAATTTTTTCCTAGTTGCTGAAAAGCTATGCTTTTTTTTTCCCCCTAAGAATCTGCTTCAGACACAGCAATCATGTTATGTGAAACAACCCAAAACTCACTACAAGAGAAATCTTATTTTCAGTTAACAGCAGACTAACATTGACATTTCAGCCAAATTCTTTACTTAAGATATTCCAAACAAAAATAATATCTCTCTCTCTCTTTTTAAGTCTCACAGCAGGAAAGGTTATGTTCAGAAGCAAATGAAATTTTAAGGGCACCCAGGCACTTCTAGCCATGAAACGAAGGCAAGAGGAGTCCTCTGTGACTGCCACAGCTGGACAAAAAATGTTTAATTCTTTCCCAGATGAAATTATGAATATCTCTAAAAAGTGCCTAGCTTCTGTGAAAGGGAAGAGTGAAAAATGTCTACTTCCCCAAGGTGAAAAGAGACTAATGACTGAGAAGTAGAGAGGGGAAACTAGGACTAGAAACCCAAGCAGAGTAATAGCTAGAAGCATTGTGAGACAGCCTCTGACATCCACAGCTAATTTGGAAAGAGGATAAAGGACACATATACTGGAAGATGTGGGAGGGAAAAGAGGACTGTAATAGTCTTGACTCCTTCTAGCAACGTGAGATTGAGACAGAAAGAATCAGCTTGAAGGAAGACAGTTGAGGCGGAAGTAGGGTTCAAGCTGTTCACTCAATGGTGTCAGGTGTTTGCTGAGTAATCCCAGCACTCTTAGGCTGAGCAATGTGCAGCACAGACTAGGGTCCTGAGGCACTAATTTTAAGGTTTTCCAAAAGTCATAGAGCCTTCAGTTTTCCACCTGATTTTGAGTACTCGAAAGATGGGTGAAGATTAGGAGAGTAGTTCTTTGAAAGTTCCTCTAGAAGAGAAACACAATTTCCTAAGAGTAAATCCTGTACTATATAGCTTCACATCCTTTCAAGTGAAATTAAGATCTCTGCTGTTGGTTAAAGAGGAAGTTGAGGGAAACTAAGTGTCAGCACATCTCTGATGTGCATGGGAGGCAGGTCTTGGCCTTTACAGAGAAGAGAATCTAGCCAGCTTGCAAGTTTCCAAGTAGAAAAATGTCATGAAACTAAATTGTAGAAGGAGGATGGGTTTCTGCAGCTAGTCTGTGGAATCAAAGTGGTGACACTTTGGTAAATCAAAAGATACTAGCTGGAAAGGGAATAAGATAGCAAGGTAGTTGGAGTAAAACAGCTCTTCTTCCATGATTCCAGAAGGGTAGAAAAGAGTTAAGTCAACAAGATAAGAAGGCTCAGGATTCAGGCACTATAGGTAGCTTCTTACCTTACTATAATACTGACCATCAAATCATGAGGACAGAGGGACAGAAAAAGAATTTGGCATAACAGAATATAGTGATTTGAGCCACATAATATTCCTCATTATCAGAATAATGAATTTACGACATTTTATGACTGTAGGGCATTACCATCCTGGACAGGAGATTTTCAGTCTGTCTCTCACTTTTCTAGGTCTTGCTTGTTTCAGGATCTGGATGGTATTTTTCCTTTCCCTTTCTTTCTGTTATATATACAGAGAGAGATGCAATCTGATACTTTTGTAGTGGAGGGGTAAAACGTTCTGTGTAAATCAGCTAAGAGAACTCTCCTTCTGCCTTTTTTAATTCCCTTTCATATCTCTTGGTAAGAAGGGAGAGAAGAGGCAGGAGGGAGAATGGGGAAAGTGGGGGAGGTTTTTTCCTTTTGCTCTTGCACTAAAACCATTACGCAAAAGAAAACATCTGGTAAAGGAACTAACTCCTCTTGCTCATCCACATTCAAGTTGAGGGTTTTATTTGTTTCTGGCTTGCTACCATTCAAATCATAACACACAGAGTGACCAGGTTTACACAGATTATTTGACTGATATTTTTCAATTTCTCTGCCAACTAACTTGCTACAGCAGATAATGGTCTGTCTGAAAAACTGCTTTTTCGACAGAAGCCATAGTGAAATTGAGATAGGTCAAAAGAAGTCAGCTGCCATTTTCAGTCCCATTTTTTATGGAAATGGGCAACAGATGGGTGAAGACATGGTGAAGGCTCTAAGGCAATCACTCTTTCAATTTGTCCAATATTAGTTTCAATCAGAACTGAGAACAGAAACAATTGCCAGTAACCCCCAGTTGATTTGTTAAGACTCACTCTTGTCCATTTCAAATCACCTTTGACATTTACGAGCTCAACTTTGCAAACATCATTTGAGTATTATTATTTTATTTGATGCCTCTATTATGCTAGTGCCTAGGCTACCATAATGCTAAAAGTGATGCGTAGGTATCAAGAAATCCATTGTTTCTTGTCTCCATTTTGTGGAAAACAAGGAAGATATTGTTTTTGTAGAAAGACTCACTACCTCCAGCAATACAGATGTAAGATGTAGTAGTTTGCAAAGATTTATATACCTCCAAAGTGAATTTGGAAGCAGAAAAGTCTAGTTTGGCAGATATTTACAATAAGAATAGCATATCAATAGTAATTTCAGTTTCCCTGTACCTATGTTCTCATGCATGGAAACTATCTTTGTAGAACTCAACAGGACATAATAATCATCAGAATGCTAATAGAGAACATTTAAATCAATTTAGGTTTGTACACTTTGAAACATGCAACAAGTTGCATGCAATTCTCTTCTGCAGAGCCGTAGGAATAACAACAACAACAACAACAAAAAGGCAAAACAAAACAACACACCACACCCCTCCAAACCCCCCAAAACCTATGCAAAACAAGACAAAAAAAAAAGATAATGATAAATGTTGCTAGGGCACAAATGATTAGTGTAATTTATTCAGTATGATTCCAGTGTATGCACCTTAGAGGTTGGAAGGAAATGTCTGTCTGGGTCAAATAGTTTGAAAGATGGTGAGCAAGAAAGAGAGCGAGAGAAAATGATATCAGTGTGGGATGGGTGATGTTCAGTAAGTAGTGCAGAATCTTAAAGAAAAGATGCCACCTTGCCTGAAGCCAAAATTGTACATCACATGCATTCTGCCTACTGCCTCCTCTTAAGGCTGAAACTCAGAGACTGGCGATGGAAATGGAAAATAATTTGAACAGAATTGAAAGAAGAGTGGAATGGCCAATACTGGGGACCACAATTAAGAAGAACTGAAATGCCAGTGCAGGTTTGATAATATACAATACATCTGCAATGGATTCTGCGTTGGGATGCAGGTAGGCAGGCTGTCTTTAGCTACGTGAGACCTCTGGTAGGTCATGGCACAGGGTGCCCTAAACATAATTTAAAGGGAATAAATAAATGCAAGGAAGGAAAGTTAGAATCTTTCTTAGGGTTTGCACACAACCATGAAAGAATAATAGTCCTTTTTTGGAATGCTTCTCTGTGAGGAAAGACTTGACAATGATGGAATTAATCTGGCCTGAGTAAAATTTCTGTAACACGTTTGAGGAAATTCTATTTGCCACTCTTTTTAAATTAAATCTTATATGTCCCACATGTACCTAGGAACAATAAGCCTGCATACTTGGAATTATTTTAATATTGGTTCTTTTTTATATTTGTGTGTGTTTAAATAAATATTTACATTTTTTCTTAAAATCCTGCAATATAAAGTGTAAGTAAATATCAAAATGTGTAGTAAAAAACAATAAAAAGTGAAGATATTCCCACTCTTCTTAATTTGTGTGCAGAATAAAAAATGCCATAAAGAATAAACTGTCAAATATATGTAAAACTTCTCTCATTCACTGCAAGTAAGTTAAAAAAATTTTCTATTGACTGCACCGTAGAAGGATCAATGCCACTAACACCTTGATATTTGCTCCCACTTTCCATTTACTTTTCACTTGTGACTCTAAAATATAAGTGACAATGAGGCATTGTCTCTGTGGCATATAAATGGGAGCTTATTTCCTGAATTTACTCTAGTTTTCTTAGGGGAAAGGGGATTTACAGTTAATAACAAATCCTGTTCCACATTTGGATTATTCCTGTGTACAGTAAAAACTCCTTGAATTTCAAATAATGACAATTTCCATCTCTGCAGCTGGAGTGGCTGTGGGGACTCTGGTGCATGTTATGCTATCTCAGAACTGTAAGTGCTGTGGTAAAGGACTCATCCATAAATAATCTCACGTGTCTCCAAGGCCAGTGATAAGCAAATACCTGCAGAAAGGTCCTCCCTTCCTAACCTTCACAAACCTGTCACACTGCACTGAGATAGTCTCCGCAGGAGGTGAGTTGCTGTGGTCAGCTCAAGGCACAGTGGGTACTGCCATCCTGTTCTTTGCTCCTTGGCATTTTTGTGCAGAAGTAACAAGGAAATGTCCACCATCCTTGACCACTAGCAGTAATGGATGGACATATGTAGAAAGATTTAACCAATGCCAAACCTGCCTTTAACGGTTGGCAACAATTTGCAAAAGAGGAGCTGAACAGACAGAGAGAAACAGTCTCCTTATTAATTGCTTCTATTTTTTTTTAAGAATACACTTCTTACAGAAGCTTTTTAATAAAGAAAAATGGACAAGAGGATCATATTGAAACTTCAGCAAACAAACCTGTTTAAAACTATAAAAAACTCAATGGCAGAGGTAATGTTTAGTTTGTCTGCTATTATATTCCTTTTATTTATGGGACATCTATTATTGAAGTATGCTAATATTCATTTAATCCTACTACAACTAATTCTTTATCCTCTTTAACCAGTATATTACCAACAGAATTGAACCCAATGAAATAAATCAATATTGAAGACTCAGATTATGGCAGTTACTATCCCTACAAATAAATATAACCAGTAAAGATCACACATGTAATTTTAAAGTGGCAATATCTAGAGAGTGGGAAGAGCATGGTAACGACATTCAAATGGGAACCCAGCACCCCTTCACGCTAGAACCACTAATAACTTCAGCTGGAAAAACTGACAGAGTGGAAATGATTCATTCCCTTTGACAAAAGTAAAACTATATTAGAATGTAATAGTTTATTAAACAACCCACTTCAGAAGTTAAATTACTAAATTACATCACCATGGGTTTTAAGAAGCACTGTCTGATCACAATAATAGATTGCCTACAAACTTTTATCTTGGCCATTGCTGTCAGAGTGGCTGTATTTAATTATTTAAACATTGTATTAATGAAACATACTGTATTGGTAAGAAAACAGACATGAAAGATGAAATAATATAATATGTGGTTTACACTGTACAATGGCATTTGCATCCCCCTTGTAAACAGCAAAAGCCCGTCCCTGATTCACTTTTCCCAGATGCCCTGCATGCAAGAATTTTCAGAAGTAATTTAACGGATGCTGTTCTTTGTGATTCTGACACGTAAGAAAACAAACAAACAAACAAACAAACAAGCAAACAAAAGAAAAAAAATCAAAGAAAAACCCCAACCAAATAATTAAAAAAAAAAAAAAAGGAGAAAAACTAATTAAAACATTTTGGTCCACCTGTTATGCTGTATTATGACCCACTGATTTCAAATGATGTCACAAAAGAATATTTCACTGAAGAACCATACTTGCAGCATGTGCAAAAACCCTAGCATGGCTGGAAACTGATGTCTCATCACATTTTATAATGCATATCCATGAATAGAACAGAATAGAATAGAATAGAATAGAATAGAATAGAATAGAATAGAATAGACCAGACCAGACCAGGTTGGAAGAGACCTTCAAATCATCATGTCCAACCCATCATCCAACAGCATCCATGCATATAATACATAGAAAGAAGAAGAGTAAATTAAGATTAAAAAAAAAGAGAGAGAGAGAGAAAGAAACAAAGGAGAAAGAAAATAAATATGGCATGAATGACCTTAGGCAATACCATACCGATTTGTACATGTGCCTTTGCTGTACAAGGGAAACCTTGGCAATAGGAGATTGACATCTTTTTTTGTGTGTATCAGCCACAAGGAGTAAGTGAGACACATTTTAAAGTGGGTTTTAGATGTTTCTTGACAGTAGAGGAACACTGTAAATTAAGAGACCTTGGAAAAATTCCATGGTCTGGATAGAGGTAAATGTGACTGCTTCAGCCTCATCTCTACCCAGAGAAACAGTGTTTCCTGTCACTTGAAGTATCTATTTCAGGTCCTTTTCTGGTCCTGTCTTCTCCAGCTGCTTCTCCTGCCTTTCTGCTTGACCAACTGCCCCAAGAGGGATAAAATAATTTGCCGAACTGCTCTGGAGCACATGAAAGACCAAAACTTAGGTACTTAAATGGGAAATGCAGAAATAAACAAAATATTAATCATATGAGCTTACAGTTAAGCACCTTTGAGAGCCCTTAAGAAGAGAGACTTGGCTTGAAAACCTGCACTATGAACACACTCATTGAATAATCATGCTTTGTGGAAGGAGATTTAAAATACACTGCAGAATCCTGTAGAGAAGAATCTAGCAGTGCTTTTTCTCCTCACAAGGCACAAGGTAAAATATGCACATTTTGCAGTCCTGCAGACTCACCATTGGTTTCTGCCTTACTACTGTATTGAAAATGCTAATGATGACAGAATTCTGCAAGAAATGCTTGGAGAACATTACAAATAGTAGAAATACCAAAAAGCCATTCCTTAATTGCCTAAACAGTGCATTGAAAATTCTCACTGCTCTTATGTAGCAACACTTTACAGCCAGACAAGCAGATGCACTGTGGATTTAACCCAATAAAAACCCCTTTTCTTAGGGAAGAAAGAACAAACACACAATCTGAATACTGCTTGCTGCCAGTGATGCTGCCAGTGATGCTGCCAGTGATGCACTGTGTCCACATTTCTACCACTGTCCTCAAAACCAGATGTGGGTGATTTGGAAAGCAGTGGTCAGAAGATAATGAGAATGATCAGTAAATAAGACCTATGGATGAAGGGTAAAGGGATTGTATTTATTCTATATAAAAGCAAAAAATACTGAGAGAGAAATAATTGCAGATGAGAGAGATGTAAGGGAAAGAGAATAATGTGTATGACAAGCCCAATGTGGATAGGACAAGCAGTAATAGCCTTGAATCACAGCAAGAAGGATTTGGTTTAGAAATTAAGAAAAAAATCCAGTTGTAGGAAAAGTTAAGCACTAGAGAAGAACAC
This sequence comes from Dryobates pubescens, assembly GCF_014839835.1. Classification (NCBI taxonomy): domain Eukaryota; kingdom Metazoa; phylum Chordata; class Aves; order Piciformes; family Picidae; genus Dryobates; species Dryobates pubescens. The sequence continues at coordinate 3,781,976 of NC_071618.1, read as the reverse complement.
TTACCTCACCTGGAGAGACTGTGGGATCTCTGTCACTTGGAGATTTCAAAACCAAGCCAGGAGATACCTTTCAGGAATGCTCAAGGACTAACCAATGAAGAGAGTACTGTTTCCTGTGATTCTAAGTTTTACTGTCTAGTCTGTACAAACAGTGTGATCTTTGTTTATGTGAGAGCCACAAGATCAGCCACTTAATGTGTGGAAACCATTAATGAAAAGCAAGCTTAATGGATCTTCCGAAAATATTCACCTCCATTTCAATGTGGGAAGGTGATAAGCTATTGCTGAAGGAATCCTGCCCTACTGACAGGAAGAGCGCCAGGAAATTAATTCTCCTTGGAAATTTTCTTCTGCATGGCAACCAAGCCTGCAAAATAAATTTCCCAGGATTGTCCTCCTTCTACTTACAGGCAGCTGCTGGGAAGTAGATTTCTGCAGACTGAACAGATAGAAGAGGGGTCAGGATATTGGTGAACTTGTTCTTCAGAACAGGAAGGAGCATGAAACCTCAGAGGAGGTGGCTCTGCCATATTTTTCTATAGAGAAAAGCTGAAGAAGCGGGTGTTTTTCAGGAGCTGAAAGAACGCTGGATGTCAATAATAGCATGGCAACACTGAAACCATAAAAATGATGCTAAAGAGCTATGACAGACCAGTTATGGAGGATCCACACTGGCATCTATTTTGTCTTGAAAGGCAAATAGTGCTTTGAGTTCTTATGCATAGTGAAATGGAGACTACAAGGCTGGAAAAGGACCAAGGAAAAAGGACTTTGCAGGGGAATTGTGGCTTATGTGGCCAGGACTTCCAGTTAGCTTCAATACCTTGTACCACCCATATGGCATGGCTTGTGTCTTTTTGATCCTGTCTTGGCTCAGAGGAGCAGTTTCAACTAAGATTCAACTTCTGCTCACAGGAAAATTAGAGTTTGCCTGGGAGATCAGTGAAGTCAAGCTACCACGGCTTTGAATGCATGACATACACATATGGTGTAACCAGCAGGTTTAGTATCACTGGATCTATAGCTCCTGTAGTGTATGCTAGCTGTTTTTCCAGGATTTCTTGATGATAGCTCATTGTTCTAACCAATTTTTGAATGCCTGGAAAGACTGAGCAAATGATTATCATGAGCTTTGCTTGGAATACAAACCCAAGACTTATTGGTCCTTTTACCAGCCTATGGTAACACTGGATTTCAAATTTTTAAATGTATAATGGATTTCCACAGAGCATGGTTATGAAAGACAGCCTTGTGCATCATTAAACAAAAAAAACAGACCAAAAAACCCAAGAAAAGGGTAGGATCAGTGAAAACCAACATGCATAAATACATCTTCATTTGCGAGTCTAGTGAGGACCTATGGAGGATATGTAAGGAAGGAGTTGTTTCTGTTGTCCCACTTGAAAGTTGAATACAAATGTATCAGAAGTGACTATGCAAATAATGGAGGAAACCTGCATCCCTATTCAGAGATAAGCTTCCAATAGGGTTGCACACAAAACTGACAGGTCTTGACTCTGGAAGGTGCATTTATTGAAATACTAAATCAATGAACCACTCCATGTTAGGAGCATCATTCTTTCTGACATGCTTTTGGAAACTTAGTGCAAACAGACGTGAGAGTCAGTCCTTCCACATGAAGTAATAACTGTTGCTGTAACTGCACCTGTGCTCTTAGCAGAACAAGCACTTGCCTCCTTCATCTTGCTGCTTTATTGCACCTTTCTTAGATGACTTCAGATGAAAATGAGGACTTACAGACAGAAGGAGGAGGAGAAGAAGATTTCTATTTTGAACCAAAAAAAGGCAGAAACAATACAGAGAAGTGAAATTCAGACAAGTGTTTGTATTTTTATGCCTCTGTTTCAAGTGGATCCTCAGATATTCATTTGTGATCATGTAGAAATTCAGCCTTTTGGTGCTCCTGTATGAATGCAGTATAACCTTTGGTGCATCCCTGTTGGGAAAACTGCACAAAATTCTGAACCCTTGATTGTATGAGAAACTAAAGCAAAAAGTTTCCTTTCACCAGCTTTCTTTTTTTTCATCCACACAATCAGTTCTTGTGTCCCAAGGACTTTTGTCTCTGCTTTGTCTTGGGACATGTCTTATGACTGTTTTCTCATTTCCTCCTATTCTCCTAGTTTGCTTCCTTCTTCACAGAAGCAAAACTAGTCATCTTTAAATAACCTACAGCCCCTGCTCTTCCCACTAGAAAACCCCACACTACATTCATCATGAATTTTGGTTAGACATCTGGGGGCAGGATTGGCTTGAACTCCTTTCTGCAAGACAAAACGGGAAGGCAGGATTTTTGAAGACTGGGGTCCCGCTTGTCAATACACCACAACTCTGCTGCTGACTTGAAATGTAACTGCAAGAGAACTGAATCACTCAGCAATGAAGATTTGAGGCCAGATTATTGACAGTTGCCTATAGAGCATTTTGTTCTTTGTGTTCCAGGGAGTATATAGCACTTTGGGTACCCACTGACGGCCAGTCCTCCATTCAGAAGAGGGAAGGTGTGATATTACACTTCTGCTTTATCAAACTTGTCCTCCAAGTGGTAAATATGTGTGTGTGGGTATGCACATATGCAAAGAAAACTTAAAATAATTTATGAAGGAATTGCAAAATCCAAGATGTCATAATCTTACTTACTAAAGAAAGAAAAGAAATTAAAAAACTCCTCCCACATATGAACAGCTATACATTGCTACACTTCAAAATACACCTGGGGGGGGGTGGGGGAAAGTATTGCTGGAGTTAAATACACTAAGAAACTTATGCTGGCACAAAACAACGTACTTGAAGGCTTCAGCCAGATCAGCTATTCAAAACTTGCTCCTCTTTGGCCAACATGTTATGATATGAGAAATCATCTGCAAGCCCTGATGTAACAATGTACTCTAAGCTATATTCCATTAGAAAAACTTTCAATAAACAATATATTAAATATATCGCACACGACATACCTGAATGTTGAAGCTGAAGAAGTATTCATCCTCCTCTTGCCCTATTTTTGTCCTGACTCCTCCAGATCGTCCATATATCAAAAGTCCCCACAGATCTCTTTACTTTGCAGTTTAATCACGCAATTCGGACAACATATTTGATCCCTAAATTAAAATACATCAGTCAAATTAGCATGATGTTACATTCAGGTGGAATTAGATAGAGTCTATGGTCTTAAACACAAACTTCTCTTTGTACTAAAAAAGCATTTATGGCCAACAAAGCTTTTAAATAATTATCTCAAGATAGCATATCAACATTTGCTGCCTGGACATCTGGTTTTGGATTAAGGTGGGGTGAGAGTTGGTGTGAATAAATTGTAAAGTGAAATATTGATCCTCATCAAAACTGTCTGAAAAGGCAACTTAAAGAGTTTCACGCCGGTGCTGTAAAAAGAGAGGCTGACAATATATAGTATTTAACAGCACTACAGTAAGGATTTTGCACTGGGAAAACGCCATTTCTTAAAGAAGACTTAGCATTGCTTTTGAAAGGTTAAATTGTTGTATTTATCTCACAGCATTCAAATATCACATACAAATACATGTTAAAATATCACCATAATGCTGTTTTTCCTACCCTTTCAAAGGAAACCTGTCCTCTCAACTGCCTGTTAACTGCCCTTGCAAATCTCTTCATAAATATTCCCCCAAAATTCTTAGAGGAAATATTCAGAGAAAAGTAATTATTAAAATAACATGGCAGGCCTGGCTGAAACTGACAAAATCAAGAAATTCAGGGTTAAGATTGAAACTCCATCTTTGAGACACCCCATTGTGCTTTGTTGCATTTTAATAAGTGTTCATCTGACCCTTGGCCACTTAATTACGGGAATCTTCAGAATTTTGTTCTGCCCCCCTTGCTCTTCAGCACTGATGTGCTTCTTTCCCTTCTATTTTTAGGGACCTTAAGGTGAGTTATGATTGTTAACCTGATAACACCTGGATCTATTTTGCTCTTTTAGCTGATCCTACTGTGGCAGCTTTTAATCTTTTCATCTTACCTCCCTAAAGCACAAATTTGGATCTTCAGTGAATGTCTAAGAAAAAAAAAAAAAGAGAGAGAGAGAGAAAGAAGAATCACAAAAATTAGATCCTCCTCTCCCTTCTCCCCACCAACCTAATAAATAGTAGCTCCAGGTTTTCAGTTACATTAGATGAACATTATTTATAGTATGGCTAACACAATTGAGGTGCTGGTGGACCTTATTTAGTCATTAATTTTGTAGTTTGTTTCGGTTTAGATTGTTGTTTGGTTTGTGTCCCTTTTTATTTTGGGGTTAGCTTGTTTGGGTTTTTTCTTAATATTTTAATGTTACTTATTTCTATTTACTTCGGATTTTCCATATGTAAATATGAAGAGACTGAAATTTCAAATTGCAACAATCTCCTTTTATTACCTCCTCAGCAAAGAGCAACACAGTATGTAGGAAAATTTCAGTTCAGAGGAGATAGAGAAAATCAAACCAAACCAACCAACCAATGTTTCCTGGTACCTCCCGTGGCCGCTCTCTGCACCAAGATTTTGTGGGTTACTCCTGAAAGAAGCACGGATTGGAGAATGAATTAGTTTCCTCTGAAATGTAGCCTGTTACCCAAGTGGAGACCTTGCTGTGCTTGGTAAAGGAATCTCAGGAAAGTACAGAAGTAAAGCTACACATCATTAAAGTACAACAAAAATTGTGATTATTTGGAGGTTCCTGGGTAAGTCGACAGCAGAGACATTTGTTTGAAACACTGTAGACAAACACTGATATTGTTATACTTGTCTGAAACAGTCCGAATTTTCTGAGATCTGTCCATCGCTAGGAAAAAAACCCTTAATGAATACTATTTTACTAGTGGAATTTTCCCATTGAATGCAAATTATTGTAAAAGTTTATTTTCAGAATGTCTCATGCCCGCCTTTGTCAGACAGCTGGTAGAGGGAAAGGGTTTCAAAAATAAAGAAAATTATATATAATGAATGACCAATTGCAGTAGATGCTGGGAGATTAAATGTACATTTATTGTGAGGACATAATACTGCTATAACCTAACCTTCTCCACCCCCATAGAGTAAAGAACACTTAATGAAGGAGAGGATGTTTTTATTAATCTCTAGCCCATTTCTGTGCTATATAGAAATCATTAGACATTCACTAGTAATTTCTTCCATCCACCCCATATTTTGCAGACAAAAATCTTTTTCCCAATCTTTGATAAGACTGATAAGTAGCTAACTAATGCATCTTGTCTATTTTTTTTATAATCAGTACAAATCTTTAACATATGCCCTGATAGATGGAGGTCAGCATGAATATGGTTTTAAGAAAGTCTTTCAAGACTTGGATCACCAAGATTCCAAACTTTTTCTGTTCTTTGAACAGTTTTTAAACTGTATCTCTTAGAAGCAGTCGCTCTGGGTGTAGCTTTGCTCTCACAAAACCAAAAATGACCATTCCACTGGTGTGTGTGTTACAAGTAACACGATTTTCTGGTTGCTTTCTTTTGTACAGTCATGGAACTTCCTTCTTGCCTCACTCAGGAAATATTAGATTTCCAAATAGCTGCTAGGTTAAGCTCTTTGGTTCTGCCTCTGCTCCTAAACAAAGTTAATGCCTGCTTGTTAGCTCTCTTTCTTTTGCTTTGGTCTAAAGCTGGTTTTCCATTTACACTCAGACATCTGATCACTTACATAGATTATTTTCCTAGATTTTAATTTAAAACAAGAATTATAGGAAGAACAGCTCCCTGTAGTGGAGAAGATCTCCTTAAATCTGAGAAAGCCCCAGCTTTACTTTTTTTTTCCTTTAAATAAAAGTCTGACTTTGATTTTTGCTTTTTTATTTCTATGGAGATTTGGTAAAAATACCCCAAACTAAAGCAATTCTACTCCTCACCCCTTTCAGGTTGTGAACACAATGAATTCCTATGCTCATACTTGCTGACAGGATATTGTTGTAATATATAATTTTATAATATCTGTTTCTAGTTAGTTGTCCTTTGATGTGTAATTTTATAGCATTTTCTACCAGTTTCTCAGACCTTTTTTGGTCAAATCAGGTGTAAAAAGTAAGAACAGTATGAGGAGTTTGGATTGAATGAGAATATGTTGTTCATCGATTCTACTGGTAGGTCCCAAATCCAATATTATGAAAGTTTTCTCTTACTTTTTTTCTGGAGGTTTAATGAGTAGTCTGTCTTGACTTCCTTGGGGAGGCAGTGCCAAACCTTTGGTCTCTAGTCCCACAGTCAAATCATCATATCTGAGATCCCAATGACTTCAGCACGTTTTTAGGCAAATGCTTAAGTCAAACAGCCATGAATTTGTTCCAGGAGAATTTCCTATGACAATCAGTTGCAGGGTTGTTGAGAGTTTCTGATTTGCTAGAGATCAGCAGATGCACTGATCATGCAGGTTCTCATCTTCTATATGGCCACCGTAACAGAGTCTGCTGAGGAACCATTGGTGGGCCTCAGGGACCCTGGTGACAGTTCTACATACATCTCTCTCTCTCTGTGTAGCTGTATATACACACTCATGCATGCACACATGTATATACTAGCATCATGTAGCTAATTATCTCCTGCAGTGCATTAATCTAGTTTGCAATTTGCCATATATTCTCTAGTTGAGTTAATTTGTTTTCTCTATAGGATTCTTGGCATGGCTATGACATATCTCAATCATGATATCCCATTCAGGTAAAGCACAAAAAGTGAGAGAAAAGTCAGAGAACTGTGACTTACAAAGTTTTTTTGCATTAAAAAATAGACATGTAAGTATGTGAGTAAGTAGATGCATGCCTAGGTATCTCTCTCTTTTTTTTAACAGTGATAGTATACTAGTGTTAGCTGAAAAACTTCTAAGTCCACTGAAGGCAGTCTTATAAGACCGTAGAAGAATAAGGTCTTTGTTTCTGTACTTTGGGCTAATATTTTACAGTTTTCTTTCTGTGGGAGCAATAAATGCAAAACTAACTTCCAAAACCCACTCACTTTTACTGATCCAGAATATGACTGCAAGGTACAGTGTTAGTAAAACAATCTATAAAAAGAACTCTAATCTCCTAAGAACACTGAAATAAAGTTTGCATGAATTCACGGTTAAATACAACAGTTACTTGATTAATAAAAGACATACCCAGGAGTATGAGTAAGAGCATTCTGGAGCTAGGATTATTTTCCTTTACCACAACTTACATTGCCCTCTTAAGAAAAATAATTCATCCTTGGGAAAAAAAAAAAAAGGGGGGGGGGGGGGACAATGTGAATATTAATTATCTTGAATATTATACAATAAAATGTTTTCTAATTCCAAATGATCCATGTGTACTTTTTGGGTTTTTTTAACACAGCTCTTGACGTAATATAAAATATTGCGCATGCAAGGAAATGCCTCCTAGGACTGAGAGTTCTGACATAAAGGAACTAGGATACACTGTCACATAAAACCTAGAGTTTAGTTTCTCTTGAGACTTGCATTTGACTGTTAAAATGAAATGATGATAAATGTAAAGTTGAACCTTATTTTTATAAACTGATTAAAATACAGAGTTGGTAACTTGGAAAACATCCCAATGATACCTGAGGGGTGAAGCAGGAGGATTAGAGATACTGAAGAAAAAACCCAGAGAACTGATCATTTTCCCACTGTATCAATTTAAAAAGCTGTAGTTCTTGTTTCTTATAAATATAGTCTCTTTGTAGTTTCCTTACAGCCTCAGATTTGTTAAAGAAAATGTGACATCACTACAGATAGAGAGCTCCTTTAAAGTCTTCTCAAGCTGCATTTCACTTTGTAAACATCTCTGAATAACAAAACATGCAAGGCTAGATTCGGCCCTCCACCATGTACAGAAAATCTTGCTGAGATTCTCCAAGGTTAATACATGAAGCTGAAACTAGATTTTGGTCTACCTTCTTTATAGGGTGGCCAGTGAACCACCTTATTTTGAGCTCTCTTTTTAACCAAATTTTTGTTGGGTGAGTCTTACTGCCCCAAACCATTACTTTTAATTAATTAATTAATAAATTTAGGAAGAGAGAAATGAATTTTCAAGTCACAAAACTCTGCTGCACGAGGATCCACATGGTTATGCCAAAGGCCTGAATCCCTGGCCACCTCAGAAAGCAAGAAACTGAAATATGAATTTGGTTATAAGATGAGAATTCTGGAATTGGGATAACATAAAAGCTGGGAATAAAACTTGCTAAATTGATCAGAGAGTGTTATAATTGACCATGTACATTCCATGAGACTTTGCCGAACAACTTGCTGTTACTAATATCACCTACCACAAGGGAATGTTGCAATGTTTGTAAAACACTTTGAAGGCATAAATTCCCATATAATGTCAGTGCTCTATACAATATACTACATATATATTTTTTTTAATTTTATTTTTTTGCTTGCTATTGAAGTTTTCTTTGGAATTATAATGGTATCCTACCTCACGAAAAAACCAGGAGGTTATCTCTATTATATATATAATAACCAAAATTAATATTTGCCCTTTGTTTGAAGTAAATTTTATGCTGGTTTTATTTCACATAAAAAACTTCCCCAACCCTTGTATTCACAGGCAAACCGTACCCAAAATATTCACAGACAAGGGATAGTTTAGCTTTGACTGAGAAATACTTCTGAGGAGTAAGTTTGCATCATAAGGAGTCTTTTGGGAGTACTTCTGCCCTGTCAAAAAGCTGCTCCAGAGGCTAAACCAGTGGTCAAGCCCTTGAATGCCAACATCTCCAAAAGATGGGGCAAAAGTAGCAGCAGCAAGGAGTCTGCTGTACAGTCTCTCCTGGAATGCAAACTAGTTTTAAGACAAATACTAATATTTAGAGAGAGGAATATTTACTGATATTCCCTTAGCTAAACGCTGCAGCTATAACTATAAAGCATGTAAAGATGGCAAAGCAACCAGATCCTTCCCTAAGAGTGTTTTTATTTTTTTTTCTCTTCTAACTAATATGGGTGACTGCTTTTCTACCTAAACAGCTCTAAAGAGCTATGAAAACTGAAGTCCTCTAAAGCTGTTAAATATTTCCTCACGTTTACAATAAAATTCTGCTTTATAAATCTCCTAGTAAAATCTCTGAAGCATTGCAAGCAGTACTTACATAATTTTCCGTTAAGTCAGTATTTGTGTTATCAACACCTAGAAAATCAAGAAAGTGAGCGTGGATAAGGAAACAAAACAAAACAAAAACCCCAAAACAACCAAACAAAGGCGGGGAAGGGGATTGGGGGAGGGGAGGGGTTTTGGGGGGGGGGTGGGTGGGGAGGGGTGCGGGGGGAGTGAGGGGGGAGGGAGAAGGAAAAAAGAAAGACAGAAAAAAAAGAAAAACCCTACCCTGAAACAGCCATGCAGCTATTAAACATATGCCAAAGTAAACAATAGTGTGAGGGTCTGCCATAGCTTTGCCCTGCAGGTAGACGGCAGGCGGCACAGAAGGAAAGCAAATGGCAAGGAAAAGAGAAAGACGGTACAGGATGTGGATGAGATGCCGAGCCCTGAGAGCATGAACGGCCTGATTGTGATCCTCAAGTCACACCATCAGCCATGCAAAACAGGACATACCTTTCTGGCTTGCTGGTTCTGTCGGCTGAAACAAAGCAGTCCCATTCTCAGCGGGAGGCCAAATCAAAATGAAATTTTATTTAGTCTGCACTGTCCCCAGATTGGTTTTCAGAATGACTGCTTTAGGAGATAGCATGGATGTGGCTGATGCATGCTTTGCATATGAAACTGCAATAGCGGGGAGAGAAAAAAATCTACATAATCAAAAAAATCTGTGCCGTGTGTATGGCAAAAACCCCTGGACGTTACTGAAGCAGCTACAATAGATGTGTTTAAAAATGGCCTTTCTCAACAAAATGCACATTTGTGTGCCACAATACTATTTTTAATAAGTATATTATAGATCATTTTGTATGTAATTATTCAGAAGCTACCACGAGAGGATGAAATATCAAATAATTTTCCTTATTTATTCTTTTTTTTTTTTTTTTTTTTTAATCACGAAGTAGAATTACAGTTTGGAAACAAATACAAAGAAAATCTAATGAGGATTTCTGTGTCTTGCAGTATCTGGTGGTGATTGCACCTCAGAATCCTCTTCAGTTTAGTGTTTTGTTTAAGTCCCTGTTTCCTAGAGGACCCAAAAAAAGGCCTACTGCATTAAAGAACATCTGCTTTTTGTACCACTGATCTAATGCATTCAACCTTGCACTTTTAAGAAAGGATCCATTCTTTGATTAGACACACTTAATTTTACAGATTATTAATAAATAAAAAAGATCATCAACTGTTTGCCTAGTATTTTAGATTAGAAGTTAGAAACAACTTACAAAGGCAAGGAATAGTCTGCTGAATATGCAGGGCATACACCATGTAATGCCTTTGTTGTCAGTTATGCTGCAAATGAGATTTTCAAATAGGATTTGCAGAGGCAGGGCAGTGATCAACACAGTGCAACATCCAGAAAAGGGAAGTTAAGCACAGCATTCTGTGAAACAAGGGGGCAGAAGGGAGTCTATTTGTAAATCCATATTATTATCCAAAGAAAACACTTATCACTGCTTGAATTTGCTACACCAGCTACTTGGAACTAGGTGATACCAATAATTTTGTAGGTGCATATCTGTGTGGGCACGTGTGTTTGTATTTATCTGTGTGCAGGGCATGTAAGCTTGTAGTTAGGACCATGTGCACATGTACATGCTTGATGCTCACACTGTAAAGGACAAGCAAAAGGCAGAACAAACAGTACACATGTTTTCGATTGACAGATATTTCTCTGCTAAAACAAGCTATGTTAATAGTGCGCTCCATAGCACATGGACAGCCAAAGAATGGGAAGGAAGAAACAAAAAAACCCTACCATAAAATCTTTAAGAATGAAAAGGGGACAATAATCCTTAATAAACAGTACAGATAAAAACTTCCAGGCATAATGAGATACAGTGCAAATCATTCACACAATGTGCTTTCACGTAGCAATGACGGAAGTTGCTGACAACAATGCAACCATGTGCAGATACTCCTTGGAGAAACAGTCAAGCAATTTTGTAATCCTGTCTTCTATGTTTTGCAGGCTGAGTTTGAGACTTGCCATAACAAAATGTGCTAGAATATTGGTGCTGTGAAATTAAGCACTAGGCATTACGGAAGGTAACTTCATAATAAGTTCTCCTATCGCTATTTAAAGCTAGAACTCCATAAGAAACACAGTGAAAAATAAAACATTTGTTCTCCTTATGTCTTGGAACAACTGCTTTTTATATTTGCAGTCATCCTAACAAGATATTCAGATAGTCCCTAGCCTTGTGCCATATCCTGTTTATTCTGATGTATATCTTATAGTGAAGCTTTGTCTATACTGAATTAATTTGACTTTTTGGGGCATTAATATTTTTATGAATGTTGCTTTCCCCCCCGCCCCCCTCCCCCTCACAGAACTTCCCACTTTAGGGAAAAGGAAAGATGTGATTGCTTTAAAAATAGAAGACCAAAACCAAAGCTAGTATTCCCAAAATTCAATGCACCTGGCATTCACTTTATACCTAATAAGCATCCGTGAATATGCAAATGTTCAATGTCTCCAGTAACCTCATTAATTTATTCCTCAGGCAATCAAAGAATGTGAACCAGTCCTCTGCTACTAATACTGGAAGTGGTACGCTGCTCAGCATTGCTAGAATCGTCTGAAAGCACATTCTGCATATTGAAAAACTGTTTCATCTTTCTTCTTTCTTTTGCCACTGTAATTCAAACAAAGACTTCATACCTCAGTTTACATAGCTGACAGCAAAAGTTGAAAAATGACAAAATATAATTAAGACATATATATATTTTATATATATGTATCTCCACATGAGCACATACGTGCTGGGAAGATAAATAGTTTAAAGAGATCTCAACAGAATTCTAGTTTGAGAACTACCTGAGTTTTCTTCTTTATTTATTTGGAGAGGGGGGATCTTGGGCAGGATGAGGGGGGAGAAATGACCTGCCTCCTACTCTGCAGAGCAGCTGAATAATCTTTTCCTTTGCCCACATTAAAAGCCCTGAATAATGTTTATAAAATGTTAGGGAATCCCGGTAGGTTTCCTATTTAACAAGCCATGTATGACAAATCACAGTGTAATGTACTACGTTCTTAATCTTTAATTAGAATGTGAATATCTGCGCGAGAACGCAGTTAACTTTGACACATTAAATCTTCTGGTTAAAGTGCCTTACAGGAAGTGCAAAGATGAAACACTGCAACAATCTACTGCCTCTCTCCATTCACCCAGACAGTTGGGGAAGGATGATAACATCTTGTAATACCTGCTCTGTAGTAATTAATCGCTGTGGTATTTAGGACCATTCAAGTAGACAAATATGACAGAGACAGGGACAATTAGGAACCTTGTTCAAGCTACATTAACTTTTCCAGCTATTACAACACAGCAGCTCAAGTTTGCTTGTAAAAGCTGCAGAGGGATTGTTATGCATTAGCCGTGCGATTATTAATGAAAGAAAAGGAGAATTGTGTTTATTGTAGTTTGAAAATTGCAAATAAATTTCAATTATCTGCTATGTCATTTTGTTAAACATGCATTCTGGAAATGCCTTTGTACTCTAAATCATGAGCTACTTAGAGCAAACTAATACTAGAAAACCTTTGGGAGATAGAGAGTCAATATTTTTGTTGAACTGGCCTTCTTTCTTGCTGAAATTGGAGACAGACAGAGAAACCTGAAGATATTTCAGATAGCAAACTCTGGCATTCATCCTGCCTCCACAGACGAACAGACAGTTGGCTCAGGCTTCTACACATTGCTGGTGGAACATGCGCTCTGGTCTCTAAGAAGAAGAAAGCTCAACTCTCTTACTACTTGCATGTAGAAAGTGCACATATAAATAAATAATCAAACTGGGGGAAAAGGCTCTTAAAAAAGGCCTTTGATCTTGCCCATTATTGCCATAATCATCACCAGAACAGACTGAATGAAAGATGGGTGAAAGATTCGGGACCCTGTGTGGAATAGGTATTTTAGAGTTTACATGCTGTGTTTTACTTTCCAATCAATAAAGAGCAGCAAATGCACTGTCGATGATAAAGTTGATGTTTTAATTATACATTTGAGGCAGCATAATTTGCTGTTTCTTGTTAGCAACACACAGATACATATCAGATCTCAGTGTTGAAGGAGGGTAGCCAGAAAACAATAGAACTGGACAAACACTGTGAGGACTTCAGTGTGAGTACTCACTCAGAGGATGCTCTCTTTAAGCAAAAATGAAATCACCTAAACCTGTGGCCCTTTTATGCTCACTTTCTATGAGTATTTGAACTGGAGTTTCTTAGCAGCATGAATGCTTGCAGAAAGCTAATTTGAAAGTCATACGTGCCAGTGTTTGTGGAAAACGAAATCTAAATTTGCATGTGCAAATATTTGCACTGGGTATGCTGCTGTCTTCCCCCAGTCAGGGAGAAGCAGAGATGCCACGTGCCTTGCCCCACCAACCCTGCCTGAGGAACCCAGCTTGAGTTTCAAATATTGTGTCAAATTTGCCCGGCGAACTTGTTTATGATCAAGCCCCAAAGTAGGGGGGGGGGGGGGGGGGGGGAAGTGTTAGAACTGTATGAAATGTACTTGAACAACAAATGTTTGCAGTGATGGGAGATGTGTAGCTGGGCATTTCAAACGCAGAAACAGAGGCACCTTGGCACAAAACAGAGTTTGCTAGAAAGTGTTCTCTCAGCTTTGGTATGACTGGTTTTACCTTTTCTGTCCTTCCAGGGGGATGAAAAAGAAAATTAAAGAGTGAAAATAATGGTCAGGACAGGAAACATTCTCTTCCCACCTGTCCAGTGTCTGGTCAATCTTTTCCTGCATTTTTTTCCCCTTTTGATTTATTTTATTTTATTTTTTTCCTTTCAGTTTTGGTAGTTGCAAACTACACTGCCACATGTGTGCCATTTTCCGCGACCTTCATCATTGTACTCTAGAAATAAAAAGAAAAGCCAGCTTAACCCCGCAGAAATCTACATCCCCACCCCAGAATCTGTTGTCACAAAATGAAGGAGGGAGGGGGCCTGGGCGGGAGGGGGGTGTGAGAAGGGGGAAAGCAGCTCAGTGCACAGCAACAATTCCTCCTCTCAGCTGAGCTGCAATGATGTCAGCTTTCTGATTACAAACTGCTTATTTATGCTTCAACAGCTGCCAAGAGCAGCAAATAAGTGGCTAAAAGAGTGTCTAGACCAGGCATTCAGGCCTCTATTGTTTGCTGGTTGTTACCTGGTTGACAGCGATGGGTACAGCTGCCTGGTGTGAAAGAGAGCAAGGGATGGAGAGGCAGTGATTGACAGAAGGGCCCTCGGGGTCAGGCACAGCCAGCCCCGATGGCCCCATGGCTTTATGTTCGCCGCTCTAAGGGGAAAGCAATGGCTCTGCCTAGAGGTTGGAGGTGAAAGGAAATGTTTGAGGGTAATGAAAAAAATCCTTTAGCCAAATTTGTGATCATGAACAGTTACTCCGGGGAATTTAAACCCAAGTGTTAGACAGTTTTCTCTATATGCAGAAATGGTTATTGGTAGCCACCACAGGAATAATAATGTGTTACATGCATGTCGGCAAAGTGTATCTTTGTGCAGTCCATTACACAGGAGCTTAAAACTGTGGGCGGTTTTATTTTCATTTGGGTTAAAAACTGATAATTGCTAAAAACTGGTACTATGTGCTATAAAGATCATTTTGCTCCAGGGCAGGCTACCTTGAAAAGCATTCCCAAGGTTTTCTGGAAAATGTTCAGGCATTTGGAAAGGAAAAATAGACGTTCGAATTAGACAATGATCTATCAAAAAACTCCCATCTACTCAGTCAGTGAACTTTCATCACATAGATTCTGGAGGGACAGTGTCTAATAAAACAGCTCAGAGGGAACTACTAAGCCAGTAACTAGGCTGAGCAAAATCCATAAAATACCCTTCTTTTAGCCTATATAGATCTACCCTTATTTTAGCTCTGATCTCATGCATACTACTGTGGTCCAGGTGTAATCCTGCTGAAGTCAAAGGAGCAGCATTGGTTCAAGACAACCGCAATCAGGATGATTGAATTCCTCACCTCCCACTCTAGCCTACCCCCAACAGCGGATACTGTTTCACCAAAGAAGCAATAATTCTTAGAAGTTTTAAAAGGATGAAACCAATGAATTGTTTTTAATACAACAACAAAAACAGGTTCAAAAGTCTTGCAACAACACACAAAACCTATGAAGACGTGCTGTACCCTGGGAAGAATTAAAGCTTTATGTGCCCTTCCAGGTCTGCTTCTACCTTCTCTCAGATACATACACATTATATTTCTGGGACAGCCATGAGTAGAATTAATCTTGCATTCCTGTTTGGCATTTTTTGACACCAGACGAAGTCCTATGCCAAGAAAAAAAAAAAGAAGTCGATTTTCAGAGCTTGTTACATATGACAGAATTATTAAATGTTTTGTGACCATATGGTATATTTTTTTTTTACTGTAGTATTTGAAATAGATTATAATTAACAAATGAGTAACCTTTCTCCAGTAGAGGATAAGGAAGCACACAAAATATTCTGGGCATAAGTAGCAGCTAGAAAGCAGAGCACCTGAGCAGAACAAGCTTAATTTGGGTATATAGTTGGCTTTCTACATATCTGATGCAAAAGCTGTAACTAAAATGAAATCATGTTAAATTAGCTGTAAAAAATAAGTTGATTTAATTAAGCACAGAAAGACTTATTAGATATAATAAAATGTTAAAAAGTCTAATGATGTGCAGTTACATTTCAGCTAACACTGCTCAACAAATCTACTAAATTTATTCCTTTCAATAATTATCTGTTTTGAACATTTAATTAGATAAATAATATTTAATCACTTCAGCAAATTTGAACTAGAAAAATTCCTTGTCATCAGTGGTGACTCATTCTTGCTAATATCTACCTTTAAAGAAAAGGTAAACCTAGATGGTCTTCTGGAGCAGCAAAAAGTATGAGACTAATACAAATCTGTGTCTAGGCCTCATTAAAAAAACAAGGTTTGCTAAACAAACTATTATTTACAGTGAAAAGTGTGCATATTTTACTGAGAAAGAGCATTCACATGTTTGCCTCTTTTCAGCATCAGGCACTATAAGTAGATGATAAGAAAAGATATTCACTAGATGTCCTATAATTCATCATAATACTGTTTCATTTAATAGCTACTTTGCTGAAGTGATTGGCATGATTACAGGAAAATTACTTCAAATTATTCATCTCTTATCTAGCATCTAAGATGTCCTAAACTTGCATGAGAGTTAGCATAATGGGACCTATTAATTACTAATGCTGCAAGTCCTTCAATACTTAAATATCCTTACTACCAGGTGTGCTGTGTAATGCAAATAAAGAAATACAATCTGAAATGATTGCTTTCCAAGACAGTGTCACCCAAAGTTTAATAAATTAAATACCAAGTGCCTAATTCTATGGCCCACCCACCAATTCAAAATATCTAGATGTTCATATATTTTGTTTTTTATCTTTATCTGTATTTCTTCCTCTCTCATATCTACATACCTTTGCAGGTGGTGTATGCATGGGTAAAAATAAGTATGTGAACAGTATATGATATATATTCTCTTTATTTTCTACTCAGAGGCATTTGATGTGCAAAGCTGCTATAAAAGACAGGGTAAGTACATAGTCTCTGTCCTAAACGGCACCTCTTCATCCCAAACCCCTATCCATCAAATGCTATCTGCTCAACAAAATTTACTCCTGTGTGCAAACACTTTCAGGCAAAGAGGCATTAATATCTGTTGAGGGCACAGAAGTTAGAGCAAAGATAGCCAGAAGCCGCATTTGTCCTCTCTGCAATCTGGATTTAACAGGCAATCTAAATGAGAGCAGCCATACATTTACACCCTTGTTTTGAATTTACACCCTGACTTTCTAAGAACCCTTACGAAAACCATTGCAACAGAAAACAGGGGTGGGTCCTTCCCATCTGGCTCACCTGTGACATGACCATAGGGTGTCTGCTGCTTTTTAAAACTACCTAAGGGAAAATGTTACCTGAAGGCCTGATGCTTCAGTGTCTTACACCTCAGAAACACACCTAAATCGTCCAAAGAAGACCCATGCAGTTACAAGCTCTCATTAGTGCTGTACTAAACTTTCTTTACAGAAGTAAGGCCATGCAAAATACTGGTTTATTTTCTTTATGGAATCCAACCTCAAGTCCATGATCAACTGTTTTCTCTCACTCTCTCTCTTTCTCCTTTGCTGTTTTTATTATCATGACCAGTACCCTAAGTTCTTTTCATTAAATCTGTGATGTTGAACTAAAGAAACAGGAAATATGGGACCAAAACCAAATCAATCTGAACAAAGGGAAAAAAAAAAAAAACCCAAAAGGAAAAGAAACCTGAAAGTAAAAAGCAGATAGAGACCCCATAAAATCTGATTGTTGCTGACATATGGCAAGTGACCAAGGCTCTGGGCTTTCTGACAAAAATCTAGTGAGAATCCAAGTGAAAAACTTTCAAAACTCTTAACTGTTCACTTTTTTTTTTTTCCTTTTTTTTTTTTTTACTTCAAGCTGACAAACTCTTTTGAGGTTCACAAGAAGTTTTATTAGAAGTTTTATTTACTTGGATGAAACCTTCTGGGACCGGCAATCTGTCATAAAGCCACTCCAGTTTTCCTGATATAACATAAACAAAATACTGCCAAACTAGTGATTCTGCAGTGTGCAAGGGACTTCACCAACTCTTCATTACTCCATTCATTCATAGATATTTACTATCTGGACTAAACTCATGGGTATTTAGTGTTTATAATTCTGCAACTGCTAGTAAGGACTCTGGTATTATAAACAATACTCCACTCCAAAAGTTAGAATTCTGTAATAAAAAAAGTATTTGCAAAAAAAAAATCTCCTTTTTGGCCAGATGAAATGATATCTGCCTTTTTATACATGACATTACAGAAACCTATTAGCTAGTCATTAGATTTGTTTTTCAATGCTGGCTGTTATCCATTTTGTAAAAGAAACATCAACAGCTGTTGAACATCATAAGCATCGGTAATCACAAGCTTTGCAGAGCTCCCATGGCCAGAAACTCCTCCCTCACCCAGTATATCCTGTGCAGGCAATGGTACCTTCAAAACTAGTCTGGCCATCACACAGAATAACTTTCTAGGTTACCTGCTGAAGATACATCTTGTCCTTCACCTCAGCTCACCAGAACCAGGGGTTTATCATGTTTGCACAATGTTAAACAGTGTGGAGAAGTGATGGCTTCTACATAATCACCTCTGCTTTTGCCTAATATAATAAGAAACAATAATTCCTAGTCAGATACCTTGAACAGCATTGTATCTTCATTGGTTCACTAGGCACTTAAAATTTTGCCATGACAATAGTGATTCAGACTTGAGATACTATTTTTTCCCTCCTTCATCAGCATGTCTCCACCATTTAGTATACCTCTCATGTGACAAAACCACAGAAGTGATTCGCTTCACAGAACTCCTTTATAACCTTACCTTGAAAAGCTGACAAATACCACCACATAAGGAACGCAGCAGGATGAAAATGGGATTTTTTTTTCTTAAATAAATAATTAAATCTGCACCAGTTCACATTGTTTATGACTAATAAGAGATATGCCTGAGAGTGTAAACTGATTCGGAAGAAATTACTCAGATCTCTAATTTTTGGATGCATCCACTTCTTCCTTCCCGGCAGCCTGTAATTCCCATATTCTGAAGGCATTCAATTTAATCTAATATTCAATAATATATGCAATCTCTGCACTGAAAGTGCTTGACTATCTAACCTGCATACCACAACCCAGAACAAAGTGTTCGCATGGAGTACTGGAATGGAATAGTACTGGGAAATACCTCCAATTGTCTCCCTAAATGGAAAGCTGTTCTGACAAGTCTTCTGTGGTTTAGACAGTCGTGTCTAATGGATTAGAAAAATCTTGTCTAATGGATCAATCAGAGGACTTGGACAACTGCAGGAGGGAATAACACTGGGGAACTATAAGGCCCACTGGCTGGGTGAAAAAAAGTGATACGCTTAGTGCAAGTACTTATGGAAACATAATTAAGAGCCAAATTCACTGAGCATCTGCACCAGCTTCTGTTTGGATGGTGTTTGGAGTAAAACGCACCAGCAAATGAGTGTGTTGGTGGGAAGTATCACTGATACACTTGTGATTCTCACTGCTTACCATCTCAGCTGAACTGCAGCCTTTCAAGGAGAAAAAGCATGAGTTTCTTTGATGCTTGAACTAAACAGCCTGGATTCTAGTTGAAGTATCTGGGAGGTGAGTCCTTTGTAAGTCGGTTTGGGGGTGGAAACTCAACACATACAAAGACTAATTGGCAGCAAGTAGTGTTGGTAACTCCTACACTTTTGAGAACTCAGGCTTCCAGCCAGTTATGCTACTGCAGGAACTTAAGGACTTTGTGATGCCCTTGAAATCTTTTTCCTTCCTTCCTTCCTTCCTTCCTTCCTTCCTTCCTTCCTTCCTTCCTTCCTTCCTTCCTTCCTTCCTTCCTTCCTTCCTTCCTTCCTTCCTTCCTTCCTCCCTTCCTTCCTTCCTTCCTCCCTTCCTTCCTTCCTTCCTTCCTCCCTTCCTTCCTTCCTTCCTTCCTTCCTTCCTTCCTTCCTTCCTTCCTTCCTTCCTTCCTCCCTTCCTTCCTTCCTTCCTTCCTCCCTTCCTCCCTTCCTTCCTTCCTCCCTTCCTTCCTTCCTTCCTTCCTTCCTTCCTTCCTCCCTTCCTCTCCCTTCCTCTCCCTTCCTTCCTCTCTTCCTTCCTTCCTTCCTCGCTTTCTTTCTCCCTCCCTTCCTTCCTTCCTTCCTTCCTTCCTTCCTTCCTTCCTTCCTTCCTTCCTTCCTTCCTTCCTTCCTTCCTTCCTTCCTTCCTTCCTTCCTTCCTTCCTTCCTTCCTTCCTTCCTCCCTTCCTCCCTTCCTTCCTTCCTTCCTTCCTTCCTTCCTTCCTTCCTTCCTTCCTTCCTTCCTTCCTTCCTCCCTTCCTTCCTTCCTTCCTTCCTCCCTTCCTCCCTTCCTTCCTTCCTCCCTTCCTTCCTTCCTTCCTTCCTTCCTTCCTCCCTTCCTCTCCCTTCCTCTCCCTTCCTTCCTCTCTTCCTTCCTTCCTTCCTCGCTTTCTTTCTCCCTCCCTTTCTCCCTCCCTTCCTTCCTTTCTTTCTGTAGTAATTGCAATTTTGGGTCTCTTTACTTACAGACTAAAACTCAGTGCAGGATACTGGGAGGCATTTTATGATCAGTGATAAATGAGGTGTTTGCTTTGCTAGACACATTGATTGCACAGTGGCCTGTGCTTGAAAGAATTGGACCTGATAATCCTCTGAGCCCCTTGGCCTGGGAAAGGACATCAGCAGGAAACATGGTGGAATCCCAGCACTAGCAGACACCCCTCTAGGAAAAAGCAGCACTGTTCTCTGCTGCAGATCTTGCAGGCACATCTGTCCCTTCTAACAGTCTGAGCTCACACTGCATTCCTAGAAGTACCAAGATTCCCAACAGGAACATGTCTGCTGTAGGACCCAGGGACATACCTTTGTGCAAATAACTGTGCTTGTGCCATGAAAAGCATGTGAACTCCCTCTCGGGGTGCATCATGGAATGCTCCCTTCCATTGGAAAGAAGCCGTGAAAAAGCATGTCCCCGTGCCTGTGAAGATCAATGACCATGAGGCCATTTTAGAGTGTGTTTGGCAACCACAACTTTTTACACTCCCCCTGTAAGACCAATCCACTGGTGACAATGACATAGACATTTTTCTTTGTGTCTGATTTAAAACACTGGAAGATCTGCAAGGCTATTTTGCTGAGAAATGCTGCTTTCAGGTGACTATAGGTGGCACACCGAGTAGGATGCCTTGCTATCAGAGCCGTGTGGACCTGAGAGTGGAGCCCTGTAAATAGTGCTTCATCATGCAAACAGGGATGTCACCTCTGTGCAGGCAGATGGTGGTATGAGTGGGCTCTAAGCATCACTACTGAGATGAAATGAGACAGCACTTGTGACAACTTAATGCTGACTGAGTAACATCAACACAAGTCTTCTTTTCTGTTGTAGCTGTCTTAGGATGTCAGAAGATATGGATCTGAGATTGAAAAGACACTTTTGACAGCATAATGGCTGAAAGAGTTTTGAAACATTTAAAGCAACAATAAAACGCAAAAGGGGGGAAAAGGATGAGGATAATGGGGTGTGACTTCTCAAAGGACACGAGGTTTCATTTCTCTCTGAATAATTTTGTGTCTCCAGAACTACTACTTTCTGAAACCACAAGTCACAATTTTCCAGAAAAAGTCAGTCAGGCACCTAGGCATCTTCTGAAAGCAGAAATCCAGCTTTATACCTTTTTTCACTGTAACTCTCACCCATTCTAACTATGTTGGCTTCAGCTGTACAGGCATAAAGCATACTGAAAATTTTTTCTAGTATGCTCATAGTTCAGCTTCCTAAGATTGTGGCCAATTTACTCTCAGTAAAGTGAAAGAATAGACTTAGAACACACATTCATGCAAAGAAAACAGAAGAGGTGTGCAGGTCTTTAGATGCATCCAGTAATCTTTGTCCCTCAAACCCTGAGAGTTTTTAAACAAAATTTTGTGTTACTGAAAATCCAAATTCTGCTAGAAAACCCTCTGGCTTTGTCACCTGAGTTCCCTACAGAGGAGTCCTCAATACTCATACTATGAGTAACCCTTAGCAAAGAAGAGATAACTATAAAACTGTGACTAACGTTCTGGCAAATAATGATCATACCCAAATTATAATCAAAGTGATTTGTATTTTTACAGACTCTGTCTTTAACCTGCAGCTTTGTAATTGAACACTTAATTTGTTTAGGGTTCTTCTGCTTTTATTAATTTTTAAAAACTATTTTGAAAAATCAATACATTTATTTCCCCTCTGCCTCCCTCTAAGAAAATATTCATTTTATGGCAACTGTTTAAAAACACAGAAGTAAATCAGAAAATAAATAAGGAAAAGATTTAAAAATTTACATTTAAAATTCATTCCATATTTGTTGTATCCATTACTTTGATGTGGAGTTCAGAGGCTGTGTTAGCACTGTGCTTCCTCACTGCAATGTGATTGGACTTTCAGAACACTGTTCCACACAAATTAAAGCATGCTTTAAAAAAACAAAAAAAGAGTTTTCAAATTTATGCTCTTCTCTGGGGAGTGGAGTAATTAAAACAAATTTAAAAATCATTTAGAGAAATGGGCAGTGTTAGAATTTTTTGTTTCCCTCAAACATTTAAGCTTTCTTTTCTATTTTGCACATTAATACATTTTTCCTGTTAGAAATAAAAGCTATAGGCCCAGTTCTGTCATGGCGGTGAGCAGGCAGTTGGATACAGTAATGCATGCCTGAAGCCTTCACCAAGGATGATAAGCCTGCATGAATTTTACGAGTCTCAGTATCAAGGTTGCCCTCGCCCAAGGGATTTAAGAATAAGGGGGGAAAAAAGAGAAGGCAGATGTATGAATAACTGGCATTGTAAATCTTCACCGTGGCAACCTACAGCTAGAAAAAGTCTGTGATGGGTTCATGACTTGAGAAGAAAGCGACACAGCAGAATGTGAATGGATTTTCTTCAGCTACTTAATACACTGCTTAGAGCAGCTTAAGGGTGTGTGTGTGAGAGAGAGTATGTGTGTGTGTGTGTGTGAAGGAGAGTATGTGCATGTGTGTAAAGAGGGGGGGAATCTGTGGAAATTTGTTAGAAGGAATTACGAGTGTTATATGGATTGCTAGGGCTTGCTGGTTTTTTCCTTTTTCCTTTCTTTTTCTTTTTTTTTTTTCCCTCCCCCCCTGTTTTTTTGGGGAGGCTGTAGAGGAGGAGGAATACCATTTAGTCTCAGAATATAAATGACTGGATTTTGCTTGGGAAAAAAAAGATGGTGGGGGAGGTGCATAGAATTATGCAGGCAAGTAACAATGAGCAAATTGGACCCTTAACAATACAGCGCAAGGTCATAGCGAAAGTCACCAGAGTGGGGTGGTGGGGGTGTCTGGTGGTAGAAAACAGATCATGATAAATAGCTTCCCATTTTGCAAAATCTGGTAGTTAATGAAAATAAGATGCATTTGAGTTGTCTGTGAACACCTGATTTTCCTCCCCCCCCCCCCCCTTTCTCTCTCTCTCTCTCTCTCTCTGGTCCTGCTGATGTATGAAAGCAAAGCACTGTCTCTAATTGTGCAATTATAAAACGGAAATGATGCAGGTTTGCAACACAGAGAAAGAAGGCAGCTCAATAACATTGTTTAATAACAAGCAAATAAAGCTCAAAGGGGAAAGAGGTGACTATTTCTGCTTTAGACTCATTAAGGAGCCTGAAACATATTGTAAAAGAGTGATATTTAATTATGGGCTGGACTGATAACATGGAGCAGGGCCTCACTGGGAGAAAGAGACCCTATGCTCCTAGGAGTGAGCAGCTCTAAACATCAATTACCATGATTATCTACCCGGTGCTTAGAAAATGTACCCGTCTCCATGTTCTGGCAGCGACCCGTAAACAGGCATTGCATAGGCAAATTTATGGCCACAGTCAGCTGGGGCCAGGTGGGAAAGTGAGCCTCCCATTGGTGACTTCTGTGCAAAAGCAGGAAAGAAGCAAAGGAAAGAAAAATCTGTCTTCTGCGCTACTGAAAGAGCAATTTATTACCAAGCATTTGCAGGAGACAGCATTTGTTGCCCTGCTGCCTTTTTTGCCTCTGTTGGCTGTCTGAATGAGAAATGGGAGTATATTAACCAACTCATGGGTTACAGAAGACGGCTTGGCATGGGCCCATCAAACTTCGCCGTGCTAAGGCAAGTCAAAGGTCAAGAGAGCGTTAGCAGCAGAGATTTAAAATCGAGTGCATCTCTTTAACCTTAACTGCTGGGAATGGATGGAGTCACTTTATTTCTTTAGTCAGGAACTTGGTTGCAGTGAAAGATGTCACAAGGAGGAGGGTACCATCCAGCCTGGAGCAGATGGGAAAGTGTAGAATGCAGCGAGTTGCAATATTCCTTAGGGGTCATCTAGATAACCTTAGAAACATCTTTGCTGTGCCTTAGCTCCACATTTACCATCAGACCTAGAGGCTGGGTATCTGGCATATATGTTTCTGCATCTTTGTTAATACTCCACAGACCAAAGTAATAGAGACTAATGGTGAAAAGCAGGTGCCAAATCCATCCAAAGCCATTTAATCTTTCCTTCTATTTGAACCAACATTATTTTCACAGAGGAAAATCTTCAGTAAATAGAACATGCTAATGACATGTGCACTGAACTTTAGTTTTAATGGCAGAGAGATTTCTTTACCTGGAAAGACAGCGTGCAAGGCACAGGTTGCTGTGAACTGGCTCACAGCTTTCCTGCCTTCCTGGATCTGCCACAGGTTATTGCATGGCCTTGAGCACATCAGGTAAATTCTGAGTATGTCTTACTTCTTTAACAGTGCTTCTACATCTGTAAGATCCTTGAAACAGCAATATCTCTTTCTGTGATATTTGCCACATGCCCTGTTTTGCCTCCAGTCTCTGCAGACTGCAGGAATCACTAGGATCAAACACAGCAGCGAATGATTTGGCTCCACACCCAGTTCAGACACTCGTTCCCAGTGTGAGTTCTATTAAGCCATCATGGTGCACTGTGCACTGATGCATGAAGTGATCTGTGCAGAGAACCATATTTTAAATTACTGGGAAGAGGCATGTCACTTGCTGTTTAAAAGTAGCCTGACATATATGTACACCCTTATGGCCAAGGATAAGAGAACACTTTTGCTCATATGTTATGATTAAGATACCAAAATTCCCCAAGACACTGAAACATAGTTAAAAGGGGAAATGTAGCTTTAACTAAGGTCAAGTTTTCATGCAACACATGTATTGAAGGACACGTGTGTTTTTGAATGAGAAAACAGCTTTAAAAGAACATCACTTCTGTCTATTCTCCTAAATCCAAGCTGAGTAATTTTCAGACAGCTTTAGGCGATCAGCCTCCATCGCTCTCTGTTGTGGTTATGTCCATCTCAAAACAGACAGGCCAACGGTGAGGAAAAAGGGCTAAAGATGCTTTAAAGCAAGTAAAAAATTCCTAGCACAAGGGAAAATATCACCATATTTAGTCTAAGGATGTTTGGGTTTTTAAATTTTTTTTTTTAATCTTTATTTCCTCCACCTTTGGGTTTGTAAAAGCCTTAGCGAAATGGGGCTTGTAACAACACATTAGCAAATAAGTAAAGAATAATTTAAAATAATAATTTAAGCTTTTGTATGCTTAAAAAGATTAGGATCTCCACCATCTGACTGGAAGACAGCATCTGTAAGGACTCCCCAAGTTCTGGCCGCCCCTCACTTAGGAGCTGTACATCTAAGAGTTCATTGTCCTGGCATGAAAATATATATACAAGACAGACCAGGATAGAGAAATTGTGATGTGAGATATACAAATGAGAGGGTACAGTAAGGTACAGAGTAACACTAAGGCATTCTCAAATCAGAAATTATGTTTCACTGGTTTCAATGCTATGGAGTACTGCAGGAGCAATGAAAATAAATGTATTGACAATTATTAGTAGGCAACATGGCTTCCAAACTAAGTGGGGAGATTGTAGAGAGTCATACACCACTCTGTATCAACAGCAGCCCATTGGCCCCATGTTCTAAATCAAAAGTGCACAGGTTGGGGAGTGAATAAACAGAAGAGAAAGGAGTTGGAAGAAGCTGGTTGCTAAATAATCTGAAAGAGGAATTCCACACTACTCTCCCAGCTCTGAATTCTAAGTACATCCTCTTTATCCCACCCCCACACACATGTAGTGTTATATGCACAATTTCATAATGCTTGCAAATGGTTTGGTCAGACACTGGACTACTAAAGATAAAGAGAACAATTAAGAATATTGCATAAAAATGAAGCCATTTCTTTGCATCTGCATTCACTATGGAGATGCTTTTCTCTAAGCCAATTATTTTCAGATAATAAATACAAGGCAGTATCAGAGATCAAGTTGTCAAAAGAAGAGAATCTTAAAGAAACCAACGAAGAGCAAAAATATCACTAGGATCATCCATTGTAAAAGTCTCAAATAAACATTAAATGGTCAGTTTAGAGAAACACACTTTGCCATAAAAATGACCATAGTGTCTCACAAGTTCTTCAAAAAAGCATACAGAAAATCTGAAGAATAACAAATCAATTTGCCTTACTCCACTGTGTGACAAAGAATCTGAAAAAGTAACTAAACCCAAAGTTTTTTTAACAGACCATGACATAAGAAAACCAAACTGCCTGGTCTCTTAAAAGGTAAACTGTATCTCTCTAATTTATTGAAATTCTTTGGCAACCAAAGCGAATATCAGAGCTTTTTTTCAAGAAGTTACCAGGATTTGCAGAAAAATGTTCCCTAACTAGAGGGCTTCAGGAACACCTCTCCCACCTTTTCACACAGACTCACTAGCAAGGTCTGCTGCACTCCTGGAGGAAATAATTATCCAGCTGAAGTCTGTGCTTTTGGCTGAGAGATTCCAGAGGAAACCAAAGACTTCCACCCTGCACTGCCTTTTGGGTCCATAGAAGAGCCTCCCAGTAACAGCATCGTTTAATAGTTAATGTTTTAAATACCTACTTTTAATTTTTGTTCCCTCTAAACACAACCACCCAAAGCAGGATGGGCTGGCCATTTATTCCCTCCTTTTAAAAAAAAACCTTGCTTTTTTGTTTGTTTGGGTTTTTTTATGTCTCCACTAAATTTTTATTTACTGGTGAAATAGTACTGGGATGGTGGAAGAGATGAGAAGGATGGCCTCAGGACGTTCCGACAGTGCAAGCAGCAAATGGACTAATGCTCTGCAGCCCACCAACAGTCTCCCAAAATCTCTATGCACCCAGGCTGTGCTCATATTTATTCCTAACCTACTTTCCAGTGACTTTTTTGTGCCGTCACAGAGCTTTTGTAGATGCACCACTGGGGGCAGGGAAAATGTAGAAAAAATAATGCTCCAATTCTGTAGCTATTCACCTGATTCTTTTGCAAATTTGGCCCCGTACTCCTGTAATTCACAAGCTGATAGACACTCGGGAGACTCCTAGCTGCTAACGTTCCTGTCAGTCGCGTCCCAAAGAACAAAGGCAAGCTGAAGTATTTTTTAATTCTACCCTCTCAGCTCATCAACGCTGAGTTTACATAAAATGTAAGAACATTACACTACACACACTGCTAATAATCAGAAACTAAAGCTTTGAAGTTTCCCTATTTCACAGCTACTGCCATGACAGATGCTTGCCAGGGAAAACTCAGGGGGCATTTGTTTGCAAGCATTTTGGCTAAGCGTAGTGCCCATTGTGCCACTTAATATTTCAGCTATCTCTAGTGTAATCAGGGAGCAGCAGTTACTTATTTATCTCACGTCTTGCTCCTTGCTAGCTACCTACTATCGCCAGCATGACCTCTGAAGCACACACATTAATTTTACCTCAGTATTTCTATAGCATCAATTAATAAAAACTGACTATGTTTTCAACAAACGCACATGTACTGATAAATGAGGGTCCTGACTTAATTGCTCTGTAAATTAAGAGCTCACAGTAGTGACAATAGAGAATAGTTTTAATATTTAAAAACTCATTAAATTTGTGTACATTTTGAATAATTAAAGTCACACGGCCACTTTAAAGACCTAATTTAAGTTTAATTCTTAAATGTATATCACAGAAGAACTTGATCTGTTGAAAATTATTGGTTAATTTTCAGAACAACTTAATTCTGTTCCATTATTTCTCTGAAATCCCACATTCATTTGTGTACTTATCTCTCCTTTCTGCCTGCCAGAAATTCCTAGCAATAGCAATTCCATGATGGTGAGAACAACCTGCACTTTTGTTAGCTTCTGATCCATAGAAAGGGTAAACCCAAATGTTTATGTTGTGTTTTTCTCTTTTCCACAGTGGATGATAACTCTACATTTGAATTACTTAAATCTCTATCAGATCCATTGATTAGCATTAAATTGTGGATTTTTTTGAGAAAACATCTTTCTTTGTTTATGACTTGCAGCTCTGTAGAAATGCAGTCCAAGTGCCCAAATATGCATTATTTGACAGAATTTGCAAGGGTGCATCAAAACTCCATATCATTACAATTACATAAAGACAAGGGACTGACAAAGTTAAACCTTCATACTGTGGGTAAGTACCATTTCCTTTTTCACTCAGAGCTCTGATTTTTAGACGCAAACAGTATTTTGAATATCTGATTTCCTGGCTATCAGGAGAAGTATTCCTAAAAAACCCCCTACTTCTCCCTCCTTGCATGATTATTTGTGTGGTGTTCAAGAGGGCAGCTTAGAAAAAAAGTTGGTTCCCTTGCTGAAGATCATGCTTTGAATGGGACAGAAGTCTTAGTTACAGCAATTCACCTTTGTGCAGTTAACTTTTCTTTCTCCTGTGGCTCATATGTCAATCTTCATATCGTTACTAGTATTTAATCAGTGATTAAGCTGCCATAGAGTAAATACAGACAGATTGTGCCGCAACATTTCTATGTTCTTTCAATATTTTGAAGTGTAATATTCAGGTAGGTGCTTAGATATCAAAGTGATAGACACTTAATACCTGAAATAAATAGAATCATTCTTGCTGAACCGTTGCAAAGTGACTTAAGCATCTAGCTGTAGTAGGAGAGATGAAATGTTGTTCGCTGACTTTTTAATAAACAGGGGGAAATAGTGCAAGACTTTTGTGACTGTGATAACTTTGTACATTAAAAAAAAATTAGTCCCTTCTACTTTTGCCTTCCTGTGCACTGATTATAAAAAAATATCCGGGGAGAACAAGTTCTGGATGAGAAGAAGAACATGAGTTGTTGCCAGAACAGCACATTTAAACCTGCATCACTGAATTACAGAATTAACCAGGTTGGAAAAGGCTTTCGAGATCATTGAGTCCAACCTATCACCCAGTACCATCTAATGAACTAAACCATGGCACTAAGTGCCTTATCCAGTCTCTTTTTAAACACTTCCAGGGACAGTGAATCCACCACCTCCCTGGTCACCACATTCCGGTGGCCAATCACTCTTTCTGTGAAGAATGTTTTTCCTAACATCCAGCCTAAAACTCCCCCGGCACAGCTTGAGACTGTGTCCTCTTGTTCTGGTGCTGGTTGCCTGGGAGAAGAGACCATCCCCCACCTGCCTACAACCTCCCTTCAGGTAGTTGTAGACAGCAAGAAGGTCTCCTCTGAGCTTCCTCTTCTCCAGGCTGAGCAATCCCAGCTCCCTCAGCTTCTCCTCATAGGCCTTGTGCTCCAAACCCCTCCCCAGCTTCATTGTCCTTCTCTGGACACATTCCAGCAACTCAACATCTTTCCTAAACTGAGGGGCCCAGAACTGGTCACAGGACTCAAGGTGTGGCCTAACCAGTGCTGAGTACAGGGGTACAATGACTTCCCTGCTCCTGCTGCCCACACTATTCGTGATCTGGGCCAGGATGCCATTGGCCTTCTTGGCCACCTAGGCACATTGTTGACTCCTGTTCAACCTACTATCGACCAGTACCCCCAGGTCCCTTTCTGCCTGGCCACTCTCCAGCCACTCTGACCCCAGCCTGTAGCACTGCATGGGGTTCTTGTGGCCAATGTGTAGAACCCAGCACTTGGATGTGTTTAATCTCATGCCGTTGGACTCTGCCCATCTGTCCAGCCTGTCAAGGTCCCTCGGCAGAGCTCTTCCACCCTCTAACAGATCAACACCTGCCCCCAGCTTGGTGTCAGCTGCAAATTTACTGATGATGGACTCAATCCCCTCATCCACATCATCTATAAAGATATTAAAGGGCATAGGGCCCAGCACTAATCCCTGGGGGTCACCGCTAGTGACTGGCTGCCAGCTGGATGTGGCACCATTCACCACCACTCTCTGGGCACAGCCCTCCAGCCAGTTCCTAACCCAGCACAGAGTGCTGCTGTCTAAGCCACGAGCTGAACGCTTGGCCAGGAGTTTGCTGTGGGGGACGGCATCAAAGGCCTTGCTGAAGTCCAGGCAGACTACATCCACAGCCTTCCCCACATCCACCAGGCAGTCACCTGATCATAGAAGGAGATCAGGTTGGTCAGGCAGGACCTGCCCTTCCTAAATCCATGCTGGCTGGGCCTGATCCCTTGGCCATCCTGTAAGTGCTGTGTGATTGCACTCAAGATGACCTCTTCCATAATCTTGCCTGGCACTGAGGTCAGTCTGACAGGTCTGTAATTCCCTGCCTCCTCCTTCCGGCCCTTCTTGTGGATGGGCATCACATTGGCCAGGTTCCAGTCATCTGGGACCTCTCCAGTGAGCCAGGACTGCTGAAAAATGATGGAGAGTGGCTTGGCCAGCTCATCTACCAGCTCTCTCAGCACCCTAGGATGGATCCCATCCGTTGCCATGGACTTGTGGGGATCCATGCAGCTAAGGACGTCTCTAACTGCTTCCTCCTGGATCACAGAGGAACTATACTGCTCCCTGACTCCATCTGCCAGCTCAGAAGGCCAGTTGTCTTGAAAGCAACCTATCCTGCTATTGAAAATTGAGGCAAAGAAGGCATTAAATACCTCTGCCTTTTCCTCATTTTTTTGTCACTGTATTCCCCTCTATGTCCAATGGAGGTTGTTCTTGCCCCTCCTTTTGTCCTTCACAGCAGTGGCCAATGTTCTAAATGGGCTTTTGCCTCTCTATTTTTTTTCCTGCATGACCTAGCAACATCCTTAAACATTTCCTGGGTTACCTTCCTTTTTTTGGCAACAGTGGCCCCTAAATTCTCACAGAGCTCCTAGTCCTGAGAAGTCTCATAGGAAAACTTAATTTTGGATGATACTCAGGTGAATAGAAACTTGTCATCACTGTGTCTGCTAAAGAAAGCTCAGATGTGGGCTCAGGAATACTTTAGCTCCTCATAGATTTGTTTATGACCATTTTGTCTTTAATGACAAATAGTGGTGTTGTAACCACTGCTTCACGGAATTCCTTACTTATTTATTCAGATTTCATATCTTAGCCCTTCTAACCACAGTGCTGCTTAGGAGAGTTACAGTCGGGTGATTCTCCACTGTAGCCCAAAGTCTTTTTCAGCATCATTGATTCTCAGAACAGAATTCCCTGTCCTAAAAGCACACTCAATCTCCTTCCTTTACAGAATTATACAACAGTGAAATGTATTTTGTTTGAACAAATGGGTTTCTAATCTCTCCAAGGAATAATACCGTACTTTTATAATCATTTACCTCTACTCCAATCTTTATGTCATCTGCAAACTTTGTCAATAACTAGTCCATGATTTGTCCCTGGTAGTTGATAAGATGTTAAATAGTAAAGGGTCACAGCTTATCTTTGTGAGACCTTGATAGAAGTACACCATTTGCAGCAATATTTGTATGATCAGTTAACCACTTTGAATCTCTTCAAGGTATGTCATATACACTTTATGTTGCTGTACTTCAGTAAATCTGTTCTGTGCAAGACTGAGTGATAAGTCTAACCTGTATGTACGTCCTATGTTGATATGATTACCTGTGACAACCAAAGTTGTTATCCCCCTGTGCCATGAATTTCTGAGGTTGTGAGAATTGTGATTAGCAGATTTGCAATTTGGCAGAGCCATAAGTCAGCTCCTTCTCTATCACACACACACTCAAAAGGTTACAAAGGCTACAAAGGCTACTTTGAGGACCTCTATGCTGCGGTCTGGCTTTAGATATTGGAAGTTTTTTCCTGACTTCGGTAATTTTGGGCTTTATTATATGCATATTCAACCAGTTAACGAATGGATTTCTGAGTTTTCTTTAGGGCCAGAACTGTATTTTACCTAGACAGTATTTTTCTGATGGATTTTGCAACATTAAGTAGCCTTTCCAAGAGTTTTTTTTTTCTTCTTAATTGACTTTTCTTACTCTCAAGTTTTACAAATGAAAAACAACAACAAAAAAGATGCCTAGCTAGCATTTGTAACAATACGTCACTTCAGTCAGGGAAATGTGAAAATATGTGAATGGAAACTAAAACCAGAGTAAACTAGAAATGCAGCCATACCATCAGTTCAAAAGATATTTTACCCAGATCTTCATTAGCTTTCCTTTGTCTTTCAAAACCTGACAATACTCCTCAGCTTAACCCCAGAACAATTAATGTTCTTAACGATAAGTTTATATGGTTCATAATATAATTTATTGTTCCACGTAAAGTTCTGAATTTTACCACTCCCTTATAACATTTGCGTGATCTAGTAGTATTTTCCTGGTGACTGGGGAGAATCAGAAAAGGGACATTATTTACAGTGATGCACAATGCTTGTGTTTAAACCATTGGTGCATGGTGGTGGTAGCAATGTGATAAATTGTGAGGCCACGTGGTAGTTGGCAGCTTTCAGAAGAACATGCTGGAGGATAAGAAAAAGAGAACAGCACATTAAAGAGGTGAAGCTGCAGGGGAAGTTAAGCAGGCAGACTACAATTACTCAAGGAGGGACTTAACCAGGAGAAAGAAATTAACACCCACAGTCCTGTGAAAATTGCTTATGATCTCTAATGACACAAATTGGCATATTAGCTCAAGCTTCATTGGTGACACAGCATTAACTGGTGGAGGGTGCCTCTTAAAATAAGCCTGAGATTTACTTCTAGTATCTGTTTTTGGCCTTTTTCCTGCAACTTCTAGAATGACTGCAAAACTTGTATGGAGATTCAGTGCTTGTGCAGAATCCCTTCACACGTTATCAGTTCCATCTCTGGGGCTTTACATAGGAAAGGAGAGTCTTTACATTATCTGGTAACACTTTACACAGCACCTGGATTTTTTGAATGACGTCTTAAGCACTGAACTCTTTATTTGTTGTGCTGTTCTTAGGTAATGAGTTGTGTCAAAATCAAACGAAAGGTAATAAGGCTATATAGTGTTACTTGATCTAATGTGTTTATTATGTGCAATTAGTATCAAAAGAATGTGCTCATAACATCAGCTTGAAAACATGTTTAACATATGTAGTAAATAGTGTGAAATCAGTATATAAAAATCTACCATACAGAAAAGAAGTAAACAAGGATAAAATCAAATAGAATTTGTGAGTATGATAGAAACCTTTATTTTCTGTGGTGTTAAGAGTGATTCTGTGGGAAAAGTGCAATTTTCTATTAAATATGAGTATTCTGGTTCTACAGTCACAGGCATCAGTGTAAAAACATTGAAAGACAGATGGATAGAGATATTGTTGTATTATACCCAGTAGGATGCCTCCATAAGGGGCATTAAAAGAAAATAGAAGCAAGGCATTTGCTAATATATACTATATGCATTAGGAAACAGAACCTTTGAATCAGCCATCCATGTTTTATATAGAGTACGCTCTTCTTGATATTTTCTTTGCCATGTTTTTATTTTCACAATGCTGTTGTCCTACATTGCCCTCCTTTAGCATTTTCCCTGTTCTCATACCTCCAGATCAATATCACAGAAGCCCATCAAAATCTTCACAGCTCATTTACATATTCACAGATGATATCATAACATTGTCAGGAAAAAAACCCACCCAACTCCAAGAATGCACTGACTAAGGTAAATTAGCAGGTACCTTAAAAACCAACACACACGATATTTTAAGATTTTGTTTGTGTGTATGTGAATCTAAACATATGGACAAAAGTATTTTTAAGTATTATATACATAATAAGTCTATACAAACAAACGCACAGACATCTATTTGTATTTGACATTTGTTGTTCCACCTTCATCCTGGCCATTACCATTCCAGTAATGGATCCTGTTGTGCGTTAAAATTCCCATTGTGGTCCATTACCACTTCCTTCATTGACAGCTCTATTGCTTCACAAGCTATTGTGCTATGTATGACATTGATTTGAGACACTGGATACACATTAGCAACATCACAACACGCATAATAAACTAGGTGTTGCTCTGCAGCATATACCAGAAATGGACAAAAAACTGTGTCGCCAAATGCAAACTTCCACACTGGGGCTCCATGGGGCCCTTCTGCTGGGGTTTGTCCTCCAAGGTCAGGGCCTGCTCAGACTTGGCACAGCCAAGGGTGTGTCTGTTCCTGGCTGGAATGTCCTGTCCTGATAGCCCTCTTGGTGACCCATCAACCCTGAGGACCCACTAGCCTTTCCAGCACCTTGACTGGTTATCAGCCAAAGCTGTAGCAAATTGAAATTTTTTTACTCTTCCTTTCAGTTCGCATGCTTTAGTAGAAAAGAAGACAACAGGAATTGCTCTCAAGCAAATAATTCTCCATCGTGGCCTCCCTTGGCCAGACTTAATTCCTTCACATTGGCAACAACTTCTTTGGTGATCACTCTTTCTGGGGCCTGATCCAAAGGTCATTAAAAGGAATAGGAAACAAGGAAACTTTTTGTTGACATTAATGAACTTTGACTCAGACCTTAAAACTCAGGAAGCAGAGGCATGACAGCTGCATTGCTAGAAATAAACGGAAATCTTTGGACTGCTGAGGTCCAAAACACAGTAAGAGCAAGTAAGAGCAGCATGAGGAGTACAATTCTTGAGTGAGAAGAGAAGCAACAGGACTCCCAGCCAGAAGAAATATTATGTCAGCAGCCTAATTCAGCAATGTGTGTTTTTGAGAGGCCACTAAGACCAGCAAAAATATGACTTCTCAAAATAATCTCTTAAAACAGTAGCATCAACAGAAATATTTCTGAGAGAGCTCAGAGAAGGATTGCACAAAATACAGGAGTAGTTCAAATTAGTAAAATAGGAAATTTTAAAAACAGAATCAACCACGGGCAAGGATTCACACTGTGCAGAAATGATAGCTAGTAGTGTTTCCACTGACAGCTATTTCTTGATACAAGTAGAACAGAGAGAATAGAGAAGCTTCACTGTTCATACCAACTCTTATGCCCACTGCTTTAATATTCTTGCAACTTCAGTAACTCCAAGGATCAGTGGGCTGTCCTAGTTGGGTAATATTTTCATCTCACTGTCTTTGCCGTCATCAGGGATGTTGCTGAATGATGGAAGTTCTTGCTTGGTGTAGATGCCAAGTCTCTTCTTGCCTTGCCTGCCCTGTTGTTGGTTTAGGTTAATTCCAGAAACCCGCACAGGTTGATCGACTTGGTTGAAGACATTAAAAGTCTTTCAGTTCTCACTCCTACATAACTAAATTATTTTGCTATCTCCAAACTACAGATATGCTTCTCTCCTTTTGGTATTTTCAGTACTCCACTATTTCTCACTTCAGCTTTCCTGGACTCTGACAAAACAGGTCATTGTCTTGTCTTGAATTCCTGCCACAATTCAATATCCAAAGTGTGTGGTAGAACATACTTTTCTCTACCTTCTTATAGAAATATCGTGGGAAGAAGAAAGACTGATAAAGGGGGTCTTGGGGGGGGGATTTTTTTCCCCTCCCTATTCCAGAAATTACTTACACTGTTTTTGCTAACCAGTGTCCTACCCTAATTTATGGCACATTTCTTACAATCTATTAAAACAGTTTTGAAAGATAAGTAAGAAACTCTGCATGCATTAAATCCTTCTCTCTCTCTCTCTTTATTTTTACACAACTCTTCATGTGTCTATTGTGCAGCAGATCACTGGGTGGTTGTAATCTGTTCCTTTTGCTCCTCTGTTAACTCCCTGAAGTTCCATGATTGGAATGAAAAAGATGTGTCTGATTTTCATCCCCATTAAATGATAGATTGGATATGTTTCTTGTATGGAATAAGTGTTGTGAAGACCAAAAAGTTTCAGTCTATTTTCACTTTTTCTGTTTTTCTTCCCCGCCTCCTCCCCCCCTCCTCTCCCGGGAGACTTGCCATTGTGAGATCTTAAATCTCACCCATTGTGCTCCTGGGGTAGAGAGAGTTCAGTCTCCATTGCCTTTTAAACCCTTGTTAAAATACATGTGAATGCTGCTACTTCCAGCATACAGCATTTCCCCCCCTGTGCCAGGAATTGAAAATGCCAAGTTTACTTCACAAAAGCAACCACGCACAGAGCATCTGGTAACCCCATGACTGGGGTGTACTTAGCCCAGTGGAAGTGTTCAGCAATCTCTCAGCTCCCAGTCCTGGATGCCAGACTCTACAACCTGATTCACTTCTGTTTGTTCATGCCTGCATGTATGCCTGCATGTATGCCTGCGTACTAGGGTCACAGATAACTTGGTTTTCCCAAATACCATTATGCTGTGTGCTTCAACTTTAAATCACTTGGAAGGCAAGCATAATAATAATAATGTATTAGCTATCATTAAAGGACTGCCTTGCAAACTGTGTGTATTGCACTACAACTTTAATTGTATTGTATCCTGTAACTACTTATGCTCCTAGTTTCCAAATATTTATTGTTAAAAAAAAAAAAAAAGGGTAGATTTTATCTCTTAAGAAAGGTTTTTCCATTGAATACTGAGAAAGGGTTGATGGAATTAGTTTCTTAATCTTACAAACTACATGTGTTTTCCTGGCTTTGACATTCTCCCTGGGGACTGGAGGACTTAAAAAAACCCAAACAAACAAATAAAAGAATGAACAAAAGAAGTAAAATGTTTTGAAGTTTTCTCTTTATTTTTTTTTTAATGTATAATTGTTGTGAGTCAGAATAAGTAATATTCACTTTATTGGAATTCTTTTTTTCTTAATTAGAATCTATATAATTGTGAAGGCCCTTTAAAAATTTTGAAACAGTGTGCAACTGGCATAAAAATCAAGATCTGAGGTACAGAGTACATCTAGACTTCATTCTCTGAAAACAAACAAAAAAAATAAAATAAATACAGATATATTTTTTTTCCATCTGTGCCACAGCACATTATGCAGCATCTTCATTGAATGTGAATGATAAAGAAGGCTAGTCCATAGATTTGGAAGAGCAAACCTAATTAATCCCCAGATAGACAGTATTTCAATAAATGAAGTATTTAAAATTAAATAAGTAGTAGTAGAAATATTTAACTAAGAGGACCAGGGCCATTATTGAAATGATGTCATACAATCTGGGAGGCATTGTCATGTTCAGTAAATTAGCATGGCCTAACCACAGCAGAAAATTTCCTTGAGCTGCAATAAAGACTAAATGCTTTCAGACTCCCATGATCCTTTGTAGTCATCATTTTAAAGCACTGCCTTAGTGAGCTAAACCTGTAAAGTTTTCTTTTGAGCGGCTGTGAGTTGATTAGATCTATTTCAGCCTAGTAGTGGTAATAGGCTCCTCTCTGTGAAACTGCTTAGCCTCTGCTCCCCTGGCAGCTGGAGAAACTGGAATTAATCAGGTCTGCTGGGGACTTCTTCAGCATCTCCGCAGGCCAGCGACTCTGGAATCATTTACCACAGAATCTTACTGTCAACTCTTTGTCATTTAGGCTTTTGATTATGCTTGCTTTCTTCAGAAAAAATGGAAATGGGTGACAGATTATCCTAATGCAGAATTTCACTAGTTACTTTATAGGCATCTATTATCCTCCTTTGTACTGTCCATAAAAAGAATGTAGGTGTGTGCGAAGATTTTTAGGGGCAGAGATATGAGGAATACAGTATTGCAATTAACATTTTTTTTTATAATTAATGTGTATTTCTTTCTAATAAAGGGACTGTCCCTCCACAAGTAACTGCATGTTGTTTTGTCACTACCACAATAACTGGATTTCTTCGTTTTCTTAACAATCGATTGGTCAGGGAAAATTCTCAGGTATCATTACTTCCAATACTACTGTCTGATAATTCTACTTTCTGTTAAATATACTGTAGATGAGGCTTTTTTTTTTTTATTATTTTATTAAATATGAGTCTTAAGAATAAATGCATATTTACACAGACTGCTATCTACTTTGAACTTCAGTGAAGAGAAAGTACACAGCCAACGCGGAAAAAAAAAAAGACAATTAAACCTCCCTTCTTTTCACCATTTCATCCTACAGATGCACATCTTTATAGACTTGGTGCTCTGTCAACAGAGTCAATGGGCAGTCTGTTGCAGTCTTTAATGAAAACATCACCCCTATTGACATTTTAAAATGTGGAGCTTTATGTTGCAGTTATACACAGTAGCAACAGGAACTTTATTTATACTGCATGATATTTTGAGATACAAGATTTTAATACGTGATATGGAGATCTGTGCAGCAAATGGTTGACAATTTGATCAGCACTGGTTATGTACAAGAATCTTTTGGATTGTACACATGTATGTATATAATAACATAAAGATAAATATGCATTATGCTGACTGTTGTTCTGTACACTCTCTGAGGACTTTGGCAAAAGACGTCTTCCACAAACAATGTAAGAAAAAAACGGTTTCTTTTTTCTTACCTTCTTCAGGTTTTTTTTCTTGGTTCTTGTTGTTTTGTTCAGTTTAAATATAGGAAGCAGATTTAAACAGGAGTTGCCTTAACAGGTTAAATACATTAAAATTTTAAAACTATATCTAAATCTTTTCTAATAACCCCATTATGAAAAACAGGTAGGCGTCGAAGCTCTAACAGGTTAAAAAATGGCTAAATTGAGCAATTGCCAAAATGTCAAAACTGTTTCATTATTAATATTGTGAATCAATCTGCAAATTGCAGAAACAGGCTACAGTCTCTATGTGCTTGCCTCCAAACAGAAAATTCCTCTCTCTCTGTGTTCATTACTATACTTGATAACTGCAACAAGCTTGAACTCTAGAGTGGTGAGATCTGAAACACATACACGGTCCATACACCACCTAGATTTCTTTGTCCTTTTCTGTCTACATGTGGTTGACCAGTGAACTGCCATCAGACCCCAGAGGTGTAATTTTCTTCTGCTGACAACTAAACATGGTAGTTCATACAGACTGGGCTCAGAGGATAAGCTGTGGTTATGTCAGCTAATTTAAATGAACTAGATTTCTCCACCTGGTCTTCCATGGGGCTGGAGGGTTCCAGTTAGAAATTATTCCAGACCTGAATCTCATTGTTAGGCTACGCAGGTTTGGTTTTGCAGGTGCTGGCACCATCATCGCTTTGCCCCTTCTTGTTTAGCAGCCTGCATCCATGGCTGCTTTGTAGAACCTTCCTTTCAAATAAGCAGGAGCCTTGTCCGGGACAGCTCTGCAGAGATCACCGCTGCTGATCATGGGAGAGCCTCTGGGAAACATGGTGGTCCTGCCATTAGGTGGTGACAAAAAACCCAGTCTTTTCCCTCATGCATTCCCATGTCCTGGTCCTGCTGCAATGCAGTAGGGGGCGTGAAGTTCGAGCAGTTTGACATTGTCCTTTCCATAATAAAGCATATGGTTGGTAAAACCGATGTAACCAAAATAGAAAGACTCACTAATTGAGCTGTTTAAAATAGAGTGACACGCCACCTGGAAAGCACCCAATCCTAATGCTGTGTCTTAATGTGCACAGTCTTCTTCACTCTTTCAGTGGGAAAGAAAAAATCTCTGACCCACAAACAACAATCCCACCTCAATTACATTGCAGGTGTTTGGTTCCTAAACTGTTAGAATTATCTAAAAATAATGAATTTTATGTGCTAATAAATAATCCAAGTCTGAGAAATCACAGAGGGTTAAAAGTGATAAATAGGTCAGGTTTATTCTGTTAATGTTCATCTTCATGCTCTCTTTCTCTATTGAATACTTGCCCTTCTTTTATCCTTAGACTACTGTGGTCATTTGTCAATGACAATTTGTTGAGTTTGGATGTGTTCCTCTTCTCAAGAAAAGGACTTCAGATTAGATCTGTACAAATATTGAGGAAGCTAACCTTGGGAAGTGTCCACTGACATCACCATTCTTAGCTAATTGCAGATGTTCAGAACTCAAGTGGTAAATATTTAACAAGAGGTGGGGGGGTTTCTCTCTCCTCAATATGCCTTCCATGTACTTGAGAGACTGCATTAAAAAAGATGTAGTGTATTTTACCCAAGCTCTGCCAAACTGTGCAGTGGAGCTGTTCAAACCAGGTTTCAAATCCTATTGAAGCACACATGACAAACCAAGTACTATAAGATTGGTACTTCAGAATGCAAAGCATTACAACAAATACTTCTATGCTGTTAACAAGACTGTACATTGCAATATAAACTGTTTAGGGCAAAGCTGGTTTTAAAACCTGATTAATGGAAATAATTCTATCTGTATTTTTTTGGTAGAGTAAGCTTTAGAAGAGAAGGCTGGGTGAATCTATGTACTCAAAAATATTTCTGGCTGCTGCACCTTCTGATTTGGGGTGTACTTTTTCTCTCTCATCTTACGTTACTTCTCCAAGTTTCATGGAACTGTATGTCTTGTTACGCTCCCATTTCTTTTGTGGCTTGGTCTTTCCAAACATCCTTATCTCCTAATTTCAAACAAATCTTTCAGCTTCTGTTTTACTGTTTCCACATTTCAGAAATTTTCCCTTAATTTATCTACCATCCCACCTAGAACTCCTTCTCCCATTTATTTTGTCAGGAGTATATGAGACATGATAATCTACTCCAAGTGACCTGCCAAATCCTGCTCTTTTTAGCTTGACTGCTTGTCCAGCATAGCCTATTAGAGCCACTGAGTCTCCAGAAGAACAGAGGAAAACAGAGAGGATATTGTTCCTTAAGGAAAACCCTAAGCATCAAGCAGTGCTTAGGTTTTTATTATTGCTATATGTACTATTAAACTTCATCTTTTATCTGCTGAAATCTCACAGTTCTCATACTAAGAACACACAATTGCAATAAATCTCTCATCAGACTTTCAAATAATATAATTCAGTCCCAAAAGAAGCTTTTTGGTTCTTGGCCTCTGTAGAAACAGCAATGATTTTCTATTCTTTCTGCTCCAATAGTATGCATATGGACAATTGTATGAATTTTGTAAGATGGGAGGATTTTTTTTCTTATTGATAATTTTTTAATAAGTAGATACAGTAGAGAAATAAAGAGAGACATCAAAGCTTCAAATTAAAAGGGAGTAATTAAGAAGGGTTAGACTTTTGAACTGACTCACTCTAAATGAACTGGGAAAGGTGCAAATCAGTCATTACAAAAATTATATAATTTTAGGTCTTAGGTTAAGTTCTGTGAACTGTTTAATGTCATAATTGGCTGCTGCCAAAATCATCAAGTTGAATGAAGCTCTAAGTTTAAAATGTCATAAACTCTCAGCAGAAAGATTTATATAACACAGGTATCTGACCTACCACCACATGGCAGGAGGTATTTGTTAAGTCTTATGTGGCTTCTGCAAAATGGGAAAAAAAAAAATCCATCTTCTGGACAATATCAAAACACTATGAATCTAGTCTGATATCTGAGCAATGTATTCAGAATACTGTGATAAACATAGTTGTTTCTTATTAAAAAATCAGATCTGATACTTCAAGTGGAAAATTCATGTGTTTATTATGACAAATGAAGGTGGTTAATGTCAAATCTCAACAGCATGTATTTAGCAACGGTGTAATGGAACATTTCACAAATGAAGGAAACTCTTTCTGAGCTTTTGCAGCCATTAAATGGTTCTAACCCATACACATCTTCCCTACAGGAATTTCTTTGCACTAATAACCAAAACCATTACTGTACTTGATTGAATCTGCATATTAAAATGTATGGTCAAATTATGATGTCATTCACTGCCCTAGAGATAGCATAGCATTGAATAGGGTATTGCAGGAGAACAAGTTAAGGATTGGGAAACACCAGCTTGTCAATGAAGCAGAAGGTAACCATTCCTGCAAGTAAAGCCAAATAGCTTAGATGTGTAAGTAAAAGGTGTATGCAAACCCATGCAAATGATGTAAGAGTTGCACTCTTTGTTTCTTATTTCATACAGCATGATTAACTTCAAAAAAGGCCATTATAAGGGCACTTTGAATATATCCTATGTATCCAAATATCCTCCCATTTTAACACATGAAAGGAAGAACTTCACATATCTGCAGTCTGTCTGTATGCTGGTGTCTCCTTTGATTCAATAGCAGAACTTGTTTAGGGCAAAAAAGAAGTGGGGAAAAAAGAGATGAAGGAAAGATGGAGAAAAGGTTTCAAGTTTAATGGCCAGTGAAGATTCCTACTTGTGATTTATAATTATATAGATCATACATAGTACAGTTACTTCTTTGAGCAAAACAAAAAAGAAACCAAGAAAATATTTCCAGTTGTTCGAAGGGTGATAGATGATCTGGCCTTGGTTTATGGTGCATGGGAAAATAGATGAATCTTCATACAGAGGTAGGTAGTCATGCATCTCTTGTTCTATGGACACATTTCTTCACTGCCTGTACAATATTCACATTATGAAATTGTCCAAATTTGTGTTCATATGGATATGAACAGTTATGTCTCTTCCCAATGTCTTCCTTGCAAACACTTTTCTAAGTAAATGAAAACTCTGGCCATATAACCCTTAACAGGGAAGAAGAGGAGTGCTGTGTAGTTTTGCACAAGACAAGTGAGAGTGACTAAACACTGTTTTATTTAAAT
Source organism: Dryobates pubescens (assembly GCF_014839835.1). Classification (NCBI taxonomy): domain Eukaryota; kingdom Metazoa; phylum Chordata; class Aves; order Piciformes; family Picidae; genus Dryobates; species Dryobates pubescens. The sequence continues at coordinate 3,739,458 of NC_071618.1, read as the reverse complement.
GTCGTCCTTTATATAAAAGCACTGAACATCAAAGCTTTTAGAAAACTGTCAGTTTGTCCACATTTTATCTTCTCTTCCACATTTTATTTTATTCCTGTTAATTAGTCCACACTCAGCCAGCTGCATTACTAAACTTTTGCTTTGGTCACTGGAACCTTTCATCTCCAATCTCGAGGAACTGAACATCTAAAAACCTGATTATTCTCCTTCCCACCCCTCCTCCTCCCCTCCCCCCCGCCAGTTTCTGCCAAGTCAAAGAAGAATATTTCTCCCAGAGAGGCCTGGATTCCCTCCTAACTGGATTTTCTCCACTCCTCACCCCAACACTTGCATGCTGGTCTTTTCTCCCCTTGATAGGTCTCATTTGGAAACTCAACATCTTTTACTCTAAACCTAGCTCCTAATTATCTTTTACCATTCAAAAATAAATGCAGGGAAAACACTAAAGTAATGAGTCAGATATACTTTTAGAATAGTAAAAGCACCACACTTACACAGTAATATTTTTGCAGTAAATTTAATATGCTATGAATTTAATACATATGTTTTTGTACAGGTGCTAATTTGATTTTAAAAAGTAGAAGAACTGAAAAAAAAGTTGAAGTAAGTTCATAAAAAAATGAAAACAGAAAATATGGAGAAGTAAATAAAGTATCCATCTGGAGTGACAAGGTTTATATTGATTTTATTTTTCAGCCTTCTTTTTTTCCTTTTCCAGTAACATATCTCTTCCTCAACTTATTTTTCCTGAATACACACGGCTCAGAGATTTAACAGATGCCACAACCAGGCAAATGTGCATCTCCTCTTTAATTTGTGCAGCACTCAATTTCACTTGCAGTTTTGTGGGACTGAGAACATTTAGTCTCACTATAAAACATCTGATTTTTCTAATGTCTGAGACCAGAGCAAGGTTCGTGGTAAATGTCTGCTTAGTTCTTGCACTGAGTTCAGAGGTGGAGGCTGATGCAGAGAAGCCGGTCTGCAATTTCAGCTTGTAAAGCAGGCAAACTAGCCCCGCCCCCTGAGAACATACCACTGTGCCCAAGCACGCCAAAGCCTTTCTGTTCACTTTCAGGGGTTAGAAACCAGAATTATTTTGATAGGACAGAGGATTCTGAGGACTGGCATGCAAATGTTCATAACAACTGTCCCACTTTGCTCCAGTTCCTGTTCATTACTTCTTATTCTTTACAGTATCACTAAATCCCTTCAAGGCTGCTCCTATTATTGAAGAGGGGCCCACCTGGGAATGTTTAGGTTCTTTAGTAATAGCCTTAGGCCCAGATCTAATGTCTGCTGAGAAAGGATTCATTGCTTAGAGGAAATACTGATGACAATTCGTTAGGGCATAATAAAAAAAAAATAAAAATCTGTTTCAACTTGGAAAAAGACTGCTAGATATGTGAAGAGATATTGTAAGTTAGCCACTTATTGTATATAGACTGCAGCATACACGGCTGTCCTGTAATTCAAACTTCCTTTATATGCTTGCTAAGTCCTTTAGATTAAAAAGAAACAAAAAAAAAAAAAAAAAAAAGGAAAGGAGTTCATAATGTTTTAAATTATATTATGAATCTACTGATCTGCTATTAATACAATTCCTGTTGCTGTCTGAGGTTTGAAACACACATGTGTAATTCTTCAATGGCATTCTGTGTGTTATCTGGAAGGTCTCTCACTGCTGCTGCATCAATGCAAACCAGACTACACCCAGGCGAACAAAGGAAATTTAACTTTCATAAGTTGGTTTTAAAAATGCATTTACTTTGACTGCATTGAAAGAATCTATAAAAAGATGAAAAGCATCTTTAGCATGCCAAAAACATCTGGTTTCATATTTTGAGACCAAAAGGAAATTGCATGAAGTCTAAAATCTTGTTTTGATTTATATTATTATTGGAGGGCTGAGAAGCTGCCAGTCATAAAATAGAATTTTATGATGATAAATAAATAAGGAAAACAATCTGACAAAACATGTTGTGGAACAAAGTTCCATTTCAAGTTTAATTAACTGATAACAACGTTTATGATAGAAGAACTGTGCCACCAATTATACAGCTTGTAAACGTGTGCTACCAACTCGAAGACTGGCCTATAAAAGCCTGGCTAAAAAGGTTTCTCCTGTTTCTTCCAAACACAAATAAAGGAAGGTATTCTTCATGTAGTAACTCATGCAGCAATTAAGACCCACTTTGAAGATGTTTATGAGTAGGTCTTTATAGCTAGTATGACAATTGCTGCGCTTATATTGTGCATTGTAAATTGCACAATAAGAAGTACTTCTTGCTTTCTAATATACCTACTGATAGTGCCTGGAGAATCTGACATCCAGGTTAGAAATTGTTACAGAATAGATATATCCACAGGGAGAGAATTAAAAAAAAAAACCAACAAAACACCAACAAAAAACCCCCACCAAACTCAGCTCTGCAGCACTTTGCCTTATCCCAAACCCTTGTATTGAATTGTAACAAAGTGTTCCAGAAAGATTATTTTAGAAACATGAAGATCATCTGTGTACTACAGGGAGAAGCACCTCTTTTCTGGTAACAGAGGCTTGCATTTAAAACTGCTACATACTTCCAGTCCTTGTGGTTTGAAGATGCTGGGATCACAGCCATAACATGCAGTACAAATCATTAACTGTCAGTTTACGCTATACTATAATTTGGCAGATAGTATATAAAATGCAATATACAAAATACAGGATTTTGCACTGCAGAAATTATGAATCACTTGCTAAAATAATGCTGACATTTCTGTGGATAGGTTAAAAAACTTGGCTCATATCATGAGACTACTCCTTTTTCAACTTCTGGAATAATAAACCACATTTAGGAAGCCCTGAATTTGGCTGGCTTGTAGGAATAGTACATTAACTATTCAGATCACATGTCTTATCAGAGCTTTTCACCCCATTAACTGTAACTGAGCACTGAACTGTTGGTCAGACTACAACCCCAGTACAAATCCTGCTTGTTCCTTCCTATCTCTCTTCCCTCCCACTGCTCAGCTTAAAAAACACAGCCCTGTCAAACAAACAACAAAAAAACCCAAACAAAAGCCTTGATTCAAAGTGCACTTTAAATAATATAAGAGGAAAGATTTCAAATGTTTCCCTAAAGAAAACATATAGTGGCATTTGTATATATGGACAGAAAAGGTTTTCAAACTGAATGAAAAGATCTCCTTTGTCAAAGTCAGTGCTTAACAGCACGGTAAACATTCAAAGGAAGTCAAAGAAGTTATTGCAAAAAACTTCCAGTTTTCAGCTTACATACATTTACTTCAAGCTAGGGGAGGAAAAAAAAAAAAAAAAAGATCAAAAGCAGTGTGAAGAATATTTGTTGCTTTATTAATAAGCCTCAAATACTTGGAATTTATATTTCCCTTGGTTCTTTGTTGATGTACATGCAATAATTCCTTTCCCGTATATATTTTGCTATTGCTTCTTTACCTGTTTTGTCTCTATCCTGTTCTGCTAGAAATATGACAGCCTTCTTAACCTTCTAGGTTGTTTGTTTGTTGTTTGTTGTTGTTTTTTTCCCCTCTCTTTTATTTCTTAGGTGCATGTAAGACTAATTTTCCCCTCCACTTAAATGAACCTGGGGACGCTACACTGCTTGTGGTTTCTTCTGTGTGCATGTGCATGTAAGTTAACATCCTGTCTCCAGTCCTGAAGGGAATTACTTCTGGCATGTTTCGACTCATTATCTTGAATCTTAATCAGCTGATGAAAAAAAAATTAGTTCCATCAGCTGATGAAGGTCCAGAGTAATGAGTCAAAACATCCTGATTGAGACTCCCAGCTGAACTGAATGGTACTCTACAAGTTACACATATCCTCACTGCATTCTTACAATAGAAATAAAATTCCCTCTTCTTTGCACTCCCCCAAACTAAACAGTTACATTAGGTCATGAGGAAGATGATTCTCTCCCAGACACTTGGTATCCCTCTCCTGCAAGTCTTCAGAACAGGTTTTAAAAATCTTACCATGCTTAGGTTCTTGAAAGCAAATTATGAAAAGATGTTGCCAACGTTGGAATGCAGTCCAATCCTTGTAGTGGTCATAAAGATCTTTAAAATAAGGCTTTAACACTATAAGTCACTGAAAATTTTCATTAATGTTTTAGGGTTTGGGGAATCACGTTTTCTGGCTGTGAAAACAAACAGGTATTTTCCTCCTCATACTGGTTTGTATCTAAGGTTTACATAATTAAAAAGAGAACTTGTAGCTGCTGGAGGGGAAAAGCAAAAATAAACCGCACGCAAAATACTGAAAAAGGCACACATGCACACGTTTTTCCCTTTTCATATTCTAGAATAATTGCTGTAGGTGCTCCTTCGTGATAATATTAAATAAAAGAGTTTAACACAATTATTTATTGATAAATAAGTTATTTCTCCAAGCTGGTATGTATAACTGTATAGGAAAATACAGCTGTAGCTTTCAGTCCCTTTTGATTCCTTGACACTACTACATGTCGAAATAGCTATGTTGGTCCCTCCTTTCCTTTGGAGTCATGGCTATGTGGCAATCTACAGAGTAATCATACCATACAGTTATCCCTGCATTAGTGACCTCCAGGCTGCATTACTGTAACTCAGACCTAGAAATTAGGCCATATGGCCTGAAAAAGCTCCACATGGGGGAAAATACGACAGAATGTCTGCTTAGCAAAGTAATTTGCCACATTTATCCACTTCAAGGTCTCCATCTTGATATTTAAACCTCTCAGTGTGATATGAGATCTCTGTCTTTCTGCCTATTGAGATCACAGCTATGACCTGTCATGATATCTCTATCATTATGAAACTCTGAAACTGCTGGAGAGAAGAAGGAGGTGTAGAGTAGAGGATGTACAATCTTCACAGAAGTCACATCAAAACTTCAGGTTTCTCGTCTTGATGACAAAAAGTAGCAGAAATTGCAGACTACCTCAGAACTCATGACCCAGTGCAAAATTCATCCCTGACTTGTCTTTTGCTTTATCCACACAAATGTGAATCAAGCTGTTTTTTCCTCTAAACCAGTATGAAAGAGAATTATTATTATCGTGATGATGAATAAGAGTGGAAGAAAAGAGCATGTGTGGATCACAGATTTCATCTGAGGTGACATTAAGAGAAGTTAAACAAAATTAAAATGAATTTCACAATTTCCAGAGTAAACTCCAGATGTTGATATAAAATCTGTTGTAGAAAACTCTGTTTAGTTGTCTGTAACACTCTCTAGCATCTCCCAACAATAATCTTTTCCTGAACTAATATTATGTTCAGGCCAAATCTTCATTATCCGCTCATCTGACCATTGTACGATAGAAAGAAGAGATGGAATAAATAAGAATGCAAAGTGCAGAAGAAAATCCACATAAAAGGCAGAGAAATCTCAAGCATAAGCACTGTAGAAACACAGCATATAATTGTAAGGATGAAGGTAAAAAGATGTCCCCAAGGCAATCAGGTTTGAATTTGTGGGATATAATGCTGATGATAGCCGAGTAATACTACCATCATCTAAAATGTAATAAATAGTATTCCTACCAATGTCATTGATATTGTATATACTGTTAAAAAAATAAGAATATAATAATGGTGGGCTTTTGACACGTTAAATGATGCAATAAGAATCAGAAAACAGAAGTAAGAATAGCAATAGGATTGGCCCTTTACAGAATTTTTTCCACCCCTGATTTACATTCTGTATCATCACACTGACTATTGTGACATTGCGTATTTAATCAGGGTAGAACTGGTTGCTTTTAACTGGAATAGGATCCAAGACTGCTAATTTACTCTTGCTATCGACTTCACAAGATCTTACTGCATCCTTATGACTTGGTAACAGGGGTCACCACCTGAATGAGATCCCAGTTGCATGCCTATAGTTTGACTTTTTATTTGACACATGGATATTTCACTCGGTGATTAAATCACTCCAAGTAGTTCTGGGATGACCACATACTTCTAGAGGTACACAACTTAGCAATAACAGATAGGTTGTATCCCTGTCTCTCTGAATTCTTGGTGTTAGAGTGGCTCAGAATACTTTCAGCTCCATAGTACAATGGATCTCAGTCCCTAGATTATAAACTCACAAAGATGGTTTGTGGTTTCCCACTTTTTCCAACTTTCCACTCTTTCCTGGATAGATCTGTGTTGTTGTTGCATTCAGTCTTAGCATAAGCACGTAGCTGTGACTTGTTGGAATGAATGTCAGTTAAGTTTAGCTACCTCAGTGCATCCTACTGGTTTTGCCTTGGTATTGCTGACTTTCTTTGCAGTTATGTTGTTCCACCTGTGAAATATCTACCAGTTGCAGCAGGCCTCTCTTCTTTGGTCCTTTCAAGTACTTTCTTATTATGCCCTTTAAAACATAAAGGGGAAAACAAAGCACTTATGTGCTATGAGTACTTATATAAAATCATCTCTTTGTAGCTTAAAAAATAAATAAAGGGACTTAAATGAAGACACATGTTTAATTTTTAGTGTCTTAGGGCTACCCTCAATACTACACACTTTTTCAGGAAGATTAGCTAAATTACTTTGGAATAAGGTAACTTCCTTCAGAGAAATTCTTTGTGTTTATAACTTAATAATTAGATGTATGAATAAATCTAATGTCCACAGCAATGAATCGAGAGCAATTTAGAGTTGTTAGTCCTCTTGATACAGTCTGGATGGCAGCAGGTGTTACAACTGGGACTACTAAATAGATAACATGTCTTTACACATGGGAATGTAACAGCATACAGAGCAAAAAAGCATGATTTGCAGAAGATGCTTCTTTTTGCCTTTAATAGAAAACAAAGTAATGCAAGTCTCAAAAAGGGGAAAATGCTGTGAAAGAAAGGTAAATAATTGCCCCTCTGGGTTTTCATACACAACCTACCTCATATGTGCAGCAATGCCTGAAGCTAATCTCTTAGTACTTTTTGTAGCTCCAGTTAGAGTGATATTTGGCAGCTGCTAGATGAATCTGGCTTATCTGTTGCCAAATACGTGCAGTACATGTGTGTGGCAACTGCTATCTTCACCAAAAGATTGGCTTAACAGCATTTGTCACATTTTCCTTTTACTGTCTCTACCCTGAGGAATATAACTTTTCCCTATTTTATTTTTCATTTACCATTTAACCATTTAATTTTTCAGTCCTTATCTGGCTGCCATAATGGATGCTGAAGTGGTTTACTGTTCCACCAGACTTGCAGTTTGGTCCCAGTCTGGTGAACTCTTTTCCCATGTTCCCAAACCTGTCTTACATTAAACACACCTTCCATCTATTTCACCTGTAGACTACTGCTTTTAGTAGATGTCTACAATCCTTTTGCTTTTTCTGGGTTTTTTTTTTTTTTCCTTACTGCAGAGTAGAGTCTGATAAAATAAAGAATAGCTCATTCACATACAGGGCTTACTACTGTAGCCCTGCCTGTCCTGCTGCTCAAACCAGTGGGTTACCAGTATGCAACCAACGTGGTCCCTTAACTATTTCTGGCCATGAGGAAAAAGTGCATCGAAGCTAGCAAGGCACATCCATTTCACACAGACTCCTCTTCTACTCTGGGAGATGATTGGCTTGTAGTTTGAGCGGATTTCATAAGGAATGTAGAGGATTAGAATAACCTTCTCAGCTCATCTTAGGTACCTAAAATAGGTCAGAGGAATAAAGTTTTAAAAGTGACTATTCCTGTCATTAATAGAGAGCTTAAGGTAATTATCTCAAATGTAGACACTTTTACTTGTACTGATGTTAATTTTCTTTTGGCTGGGCTTGAGCCCTAAGATTTTCAAGATTAGTATCTATGCTAATCTACACTGTCATTAAAATAGACCAGGCCTTCCTAGGTCTCCTTTGGTTGCCTGGAATGAGAAAGGTCCTGTGTCCTGTGGGATCGGAGCCAGGGATTCTCCACAGGCATCAAACAGTAGCACAATCAAACAGATCTGGTAAGATTACAGGTTTCTGAATTTCAGATGTTGGCAGACATGATCTTGGTAGTTTTATAAGAGCACAAGAAGACCATCTGGGGTCAAAGTAAGCCTCTGCCATCAGTCTATCTTTCTCAGTAAAGCATAGGGAAAGGAATACAAGGAAATGAACAAATCTAGGTTTTCTGGCCCATATCAAGAGGTCCTCTGCTTCAACTTCTTTGGTAGCATTCTTTCTGATTTTCTAATTTTCAAGAGTATCCACACTTTCAAAGACTGAAGTTAGGGTAATAAGGGGCATCTCAATATTTTGCAGAACAGAAGTTCAAAATTCAAAATTAATACCAAAATAAATAAGCCACCACGAGGTCTTACTCTTTCTAGATTTCATTACCAGAAGCCAGACTAAGCAAATGGGAGTGCAAGTATCATTCAGTAGCATTTTAAGAATGCTTAATTTCTCTAACCTACTCTATTAGGGCTAAAACAGCTATGATGCAGATGACTTCTCAGTGATTCTCATTATCCACATCAGCAAATGCAGTTCACAAAACAAGAACATATTTTGTGAAGATAAACAACATACTTTTGCAGCTTTTGTAGGACTTAGACAATTTTATCATGACTTCTCTGATGCAGATCACTAGCAAACATTCTTCCTGAGCTGCCCTGCCTGGAATGTGCTAATATTAATACACTGACAAAGTAATTCTGACATAAGAAACTACATGGAGTAAATTGGAGTCATAGTTAAAAATAATTAATATTAATTAATTAAAAAATGTGGATGGTTGATTGATAAAAAGTTGTATTTGCATCACAGTAATAAATGGCTGATATGAACAACAAACAAGGTATCTCTGTCCATCCTCTTCCATCCAGTGTTCCTACTGTCATCCAATCTGTGTGCAAACTTTGTGTAGCCCAGGACCCAAATCCATGCATGAAATATTTGCATGCAAAAGTTTGCAGGCCTCATGCTCACAGGAATAATGACTCTTCCTCACCCAAAATATGAGGTATGGACCCTAATCTCAGGCCTTCCACAGTTATTGGATTTGCTCTTACAACTCAGGTACTGAGGCAAAATAACACCCTGATACGTTAAGTGGAAAATAGCTATGACTCAAGCCCCAAGAAGGAAGTTTCTGATTGTGTCATCTGTGTAAGAAAGTCTATCATGGAAACTGCTCTGGTATAAATAAATTACTTGTCTGCAGTAATCTGGCAAACTATCTAGTATGCATTGAAATTTGTCTATGGAAAGAGATCTGCAAAGTTCTTGAATGTGTCTAACAGATAGCGAGCTAAGTTGATCTCGCTCACATATCGGTGTGTCACTGTATGAATACTCCATTGCAATGAGCCTGTCTGCAATGGGAAATGAATAGTAAGCCAGACTGCAGCTCTTAATGAAGTCAGTGGGAGCATTTACATTGATGTCAATGGAAGAAAGATTGGACCACCAACGGATAGATATCATTCTTCTAGAAAATAATCTAAAGTACAATAAAACCTGCAGGTGTACTCCCAACTTTCTTTGCTTGAGCTTGCATATGTTTTAGAGGTATGGTTCTGACATCAGTGTTTTAAAAATGTAATACTATACTCTTTGCATAATACTTAGGCCTACTGCCTGCTCTCCTATTTTTGCATGAAACACAGTGTAAGCATCTGCATTTCATCACTTCCTTCTCAAGGATGCTGGTTCAGTTCAGGTAGCCTTTTATATTACCTGAATAATGTATATCATGCATGGAAAGTAAGATCAAATAAACCTTGCAAGAAAACCCTCTTGCCTTGTACACAAGGATTGATCAAAAGGTTAAGAAGGGGGGGAAAAATTAACGACCTACAGCTGACTTCAAAGATTTTAAACAAAACACATATCAGCTGTCCTAACAAGAAAGGGTACATATCTGATTGGATTACTGCATCTGTATAGTTAAACGTGTATAAATTGTACAAGATAAAGATGCTTCGGACTTTACTCTTTCTTAACAAATAATGTCTCCATCAATGCTATCTATGTAAAAAAAGGATAATGAGAAACACATATAGTCATAGTCTTCTACAAGCACTTTAAATAAAGTTCCTCAGTGATGTTCACACATTACAGGACCTAAAGATGGCTTTCTGCAACTGAATTGGTTCAGAGAGCTTAACATGTCTCTGTGTGGTAGGTTGAGAGAGGGCTTAGCTCTCCCTCCTCCACAGAGTAAGAAACCACAGCTAACCGAGTCAGAGGAGCAAAGCTATATGTTTACAAGCATATATGGAAAGCAGGTTACATATAACACAATATATACAGGTATTTACAATATATACACAGAAATACACAGCAAAGAGAACACAACAAAAATCCCTCCACGAGGAGGGATCCCCTCCCTGTAACCCCCTCTCTCCCCCACTACCTCCCTTTTTTCCCAAAAAGGGGTTAGAGAGAAAGAAAGGCAAGTTATTAAGGAAAAGAGTTGTTAGTAAGCTTCAAAAGCCCATGCAGGATCAGTTTTTGCTTATCTGAAGGCCAACTCCAGCAGTTCGCGAAGAAGCAGGCAGGGAGAACAGGCTGAAACCCAAACTCCCCCAACTCCCAAACCAAACTGAACTGAGAAAAAAAAAATCCAACTGCTCTACAATTTAAAGTTGCATTTTATCCATGCACCAATGAAATTCGTTTAGAATATCAGAGAATGTTTTTGTTCTAGTACCGAAAACATTTAGCCAGAGTGTCCCAGCACTGTTTGTTCTTAAAGGCACAGCCTCAAATGATCACACTCTGTAGATTGGGGAAAAATTTTTTTTTTTGGTGTGTTTCTGGACTTCTAAACTGATTTTGTGGAAGATTGTGAGGGTCTTCAGCACAAAGCAAGAAGCAAAGTGAAAATTGTTTCCCCCATCCTGCCTCAGTAATTACCCAGGAAGGATGTGTTCTATGTTTCTATTACATGTCCTTATTTCAGCACTCCATTTTGCAGACTGCATAGCAGAGAAAATGTGGTCCTGTGTAATCCATACAGTCACCAATTATGCATACATTGTCTCTGAAATGAATGTGTGGATGCACTAGATTTGGCTAGGCACCATTACAAGTTTGGATAGACCTGAATCACTTATGGTCCCAGGGTATGCCATCAACAATTTTGCTGACTTTAATAGTGATTCCTACTTTAGTTTAAGGTAGGTCAGAAGATAGAAGCCTGGTTGCTTGTTTTGAATTTAGTAGGACACTAAAATACCTCTTTTAGTAACAGTCAAGAAGCAGAAATAATAAACATCAGGTTGGAAGAAAGTAGAGCTGCAGTCCTACATTTATTCATGGGAAAGGCTCTATTGACAGTGGGAGAGCTATATGAATGATATGACTTTCTTAATGGGCACTGATCATCTTTCAGATTCTGACTTTGCCAGGACAAGAGTCTATTTCATATTTTAAAGAAATTATTTTTTTTTGCAGCCTTACATCATATTTCACATGGGAAGGCAAGGAGAATTTTAATTGGTGAAAAGCAGAATTTCATCAGAGAAATGGATGGAAAAGCAATTATTTAGCTATGGTGTGTGCATGACCTTAATATAATGGGGAGAAAATTTCAGTTCCACTAGTACTAGATATTTGGAAAACTTGGATACAGTGTTGTGTCATCACCTTCATTTATATTTCATTGCTAAACTTAGAAGTGTGGGAAATCCCCTTAATGGGAAGCAGTATGTAGGCAGATAGCAATACTGCACAGCTGGATGGGTTTCGCAGCAGTCTCTCCTTTAAAAGCACACACTCATGCACATAGTGTCCCCCAAAAGTTCCCTTATATAATTTCAGAAAGAACTAAGTAGAAGCCCTTACTTTTAGCAGTTAATGGTTTCTAATCTGCTAGAGCCAGAAATCTCCACTGCCATTAATTCACCTGCAGACTCCCCGTTGTTTTGAATGGGAATTGTGCAGGGAAGTCAATTGCAGGAATGGACACTTCATAGCTGTTTAAATGAAATGAGCTTCTACAATGAACAAATGAACACCGAAGCCAATCTAAACCAAGAAAAACACATCGACATCCTGAGTGAGAGCTGACCTGAAAGGATGGAACATCAGGTGCAACTGTAATTTTTCAGTTTTAAGAGACAGATTAAGTGCTGAGAGCAGCTGGCAAAATGATAGAGATTATTTACAAGGATTTTTTTTTTTTCCCCAGAGCTGGGTCCTGTTCTGAAGGTCAAGGAACAGACCCCACTGGTGCTCAAAATGAGTTTACGCAAGGCAAGATCAAGCTCATGCCACTGGTAAAGCTTAGTTCTTTAGTTAGACCTTTGTATAACACCTGCTCAGCCACCCAGCACCAGCCTTCTAGACCACTGAATGGAAAAAGGAAAGGCAGGTTCAACACATCTGGTATTTTCAGTAGTTTCTAGTGCCCTCACTCCCAGCATTCCTTCAGGGGCAGAGTTTGTTTCCTTAAGGAACAGGTTACCAAGCTTGTTTTAATGAATCCCAGGGGGGAAGTTGTTGTCCACAGACTATGGCCTCCCCACTCAATTATGTCTTGAATCCACAGAAGTGTTCTGTAGCTGAATGGACAAAGATTTCACAGTGTAGAAATTCTCATTGCAGGGGTAGACCCTTTTCCTTGTCCATACAAAGTATGGTAGGGAGTGAATGTGAAGAGTGGCAAATAAATTCAGGTAATTCACTACCCCTCAGAGCAAGAAGTATTTATAGGCAGCTTCAGCTGAAGGTATTTTGTTTGAACCTAAGGAAGAAAAAGGCTTGGTAGCTATTCAGGATTGCCATACTAAATGGAAACATGATTGTATTGCATGTGATACATGTGTGAGTGTTTCTCTTACATGATTGGTGACTAGTAAGATCTTAAGCTCCGTTTTCTATTTAGGCTTCCATTTTCTGTACAATAAATAATGTTGGTAATGATGTGTTGTCTTTCAAATATAAGGTGTAACCAAGTATCCTGCTCTTTTTTGTTGTTTTGATTTTAGTAATTCCTTTTAGTTATTTCACGAACTTAACATTTCTAAATTATATCAGTTTGTGAGGTCCTACTTTCTTAAAGTCAGCCTGTTTAATGTTTCCCATAAAACACTTCAAGGAACACTGCTTTTCATAAACCATTCAAAAATCTTAAATGGATTCTGAAAAATGCAAGCTGAGAGTCTTTTTCTAAGTATGATCTTATGGTAAAGATCAGGAAAAAGAAAACCTAACATAGTTAAGACACCAAACTTAAAATATCAATAAATAAATGAAACTCCCAAACAGATCAAAAGTTACATCAATACTTCTTGGCCTAGGAGAGGTCTTCTGAATAGTTCCTTATGAGGATTTTCCCTTCAGAATGATGGAATTATATTACAACACTTATGCTTCTGGATTGACCAAGTGCCACATAAAAGGATAGATTTCTCTCTACACACATGCACTCTCTAGGTTTTCAAACACTTAGTTTCCTGAATCTGCCATAAACCACTGATCTTTTTCTCTTGCAACAAACTGTAAATGTATAAAGTGTATAAATTCAGGCTGGAATTATTCTATCTTTATTTAAATAATTGAACAATGTTTTCTGTTTTTGTCTTATCAGATATCATTCTTGGAGACCATGATCTGCAGAGTAACTGAATCATTAAAAGTATACTGCATGAAATAACATTGTAGTCTGAGAAAATATCATCGCTGGCTAATGTGCCTAAGAAACAAGAAATCAGTATCACAGTATCACAGTATCACAGTATCACAGTAACTAAGGTTGGAAGAGACCCCAAGGATCATCAAGTCCAACCTGTTCCAACAGACCTCACAACTAGACCATGGCACTAAGTGCCACGTCCAATCTCCCCTTGAACACCTCCAGGGACGGTGACTCCACCACCTCCCTGGGCAGCCCATTCCAATGACGAATTACTCGCTCAGTGAAGAACTTTTTCCTCACCTCGAGTCTAAACCTCCCGTGGCACAGCTTGAGACTGTGTCCCCTTGTTCTGGTGCTGGTTGCCTGGGAGAAGAGATCAACCCCCTCCTGTCTACAACCACCTTTCAGGTCGTTGTAGAGGGCAATGAGGTCACCTCTGATCCTTCTCTTCTCCAGGCTAAACAATCCCAGCTCCCTCAGCCTCTCCTCATAGGGCTTGTGCTCAAGGCCTCTCCCCAGCCTTGTTGCCCTTCTCTGGACACGTTCAAGTGTCTCGATGTCCTTCCTAAACTGAGGGGCCCAGAACTGGACACAGTACTCAAGGTGTGGCCTAACCAATGCAGAGTACAGGGGCACAATGACCTCCCTGGTCCTGCTGGCCACACTATTCCTAATACAGGCCAGGATGCCATTGGCCCTCTTGGCCACCTGGGCACACTGCTGGCTCATGTTTAGGCGGGTGTCAATCAGCACCCCTAGGTCCCTCTCTGTTTGGCAGCTCTCCATCCACTCTGACCCCAGCCTGTAGCTCTGCATGGGGTTGCCGTGGCCAAAGTGCAGCACCCGGCACTTGGACTTATTAAATGCCATCCCATTGGACTCTGCCCATCTGTCCAGTCAGTCAAGGTCCCTCTGCAGAAAGAACTCAAAAAAGGCTTTAAAATATATTACTATATTTTACACTCCAAAGGACCTTTTCAGCTATAAAACTCTTGGTAAGCATTAGCCAAGAAGTTACCACACCTGTCTGACACGACAGGTTTGGGTTTTTTACCCATGCTGCTGATGGGCTAATTGATAGAAAGAGAGGAGTAACCTTTCTAATTTCATGAAAGGAGTCTAGATGCTGTTTGGTCTGAAGTTCAAAGAACTTTCTGGGGAAAACATGAGAAAATGTCAGAAGAATAAAAAAAGTGAATTTTTTAGCTATCCTAAGATTCTACTTCAGAAATCCCAGGCACAATATTAAACAAATGAAAACAATTTTCTGATGGATAATTGAGTTTTTCTTAAGTGGATCACTTTGCTGTTTTTTAAGAAAAGATCAGAATTGTGCTTATGTCAGTGACAATGAGATGTATGGCAGTGACTACCGCTGGGATAAGTCTCTGTGACGGGCTGCATTTCCTGTCTGGCCACAGAGTGTGAGGGGAAATGCTCTTCCTTAAGTGGAAGAGCTCTGTTTTTTCATCATCTAAGTTCATTTATACCTGCACAAGAGTAGGACTTATTTCACTTACATTTAGCCATCTTAATGTTAATGTTTGTTTTAAGCTAGTCATCTAGCCTGTCTCTATAATTAATGGATATAGACAAGCACTTCCAGAATGCAACTGATCCTGTCCTAAAATAACTATCTTAGAGAACAATTTATTCCTAGCTAAATTAGCCATCTTTAATTCTGGCACCTAGATCAGGTAAGATGAACCTCAAACCAGGACTCAGCAAAGAATAACAGAGCCAGTAAAAATATCGAAATATCACAGGATATTAGGGGTTGGAAGGGACCTCCAGATATCATGTCCAACCCCCTGACAGACCAAGACCATAGAATCTAGCACAGGTCACACAGGAATGCATCCAGATGGGTCTTGAAAGTCTCCAGAGAAGAAGATTCCACAATCTCTCTGGGGAGCGTGTTCCAGGGCTCTCTGACCATCACAGTGAAGAAGTGCCTCCTCACATTGAGGTGGAACCTCCTGTTCATATTCATTGCCCCTTGTCCTATTGCAGGGTACAATGAAGAAGAACCTGGCCCCTCCCTCTTGACACCCAGCCCTCAGATGTTTATAAACATTTATTAAATCTCCTCTCAGTCTTCTCTTCTCCTGACTGAAAAGCCCCAGGTCTCTCAGCCTCTCTTCATAGGGCACGTGCTCCAGCCCCTTATCATCCTGGTAGCTCTCTGTTGTACTCTCTCAAGTAGATCCCTGTCCCTCTTGAACTGGGGAGCCCAAAACTGGATGCAATATTCCAGGTGAGGTCTCACTAGGGCAGAGTAGAGGGGGAGGAGAACCTCCTTTGATCTTCTGGATAGACTCCTCTTAATGCAACCCAGGATCCCATTGGCCCTCTTGTCCACAAGGGCACATTGCTGTCCCATGGATATCTTGCTACCCGCCAGGACTCCCAGGTCCTTCTCCATGGGACTGTTCTCCAGCAGATTGCCTCCTAACCTGTACTGGTGCAGTTTATTATTCCTTCCCAGATGCAAAACTCTTCACTTTTCCTTGTTCAACCTCATTAAGTTCCTCTCTGCCCAGCTCTCTAGCCTGTCCAAGTCTCACTGAATGGCTGCACAGCCTTCAGCTGTATCAGCCAAGCCTCCCAGTTTGGTATCCCACTGATCCCTGGGGGACTCCACTAGTCACAGCTCAAGACTTGCACTGTGAGAACACACATATCTGTTGAATAGAAAACAAGATAATCTATTTTTCTGTGAAAGTGGAAAAAATTTGTGATTGCCAAGCTTGCCTAGGTTGGCAGGAATAACTGTGCAGGAATCCCTGAAGGTCCAAGGTCATTGTGAGCAAGGAAACACTAACACTGAGAGAGATCCATACTAAAAAAGTCGCTGAAAGCCTTTACAGGAAAGCAGGACACCCAGTACTTTAATGAAAACATAGTCTGCACTAAGTATAGTTTGAACCCAGTGCAAATCTACCAACTAATATTGTCAGACCTTCAACATAGAGGAAGCTTTTGCCAAAAAGCCTTACTCTGACCCAGTCTTCAGAGTCTGTCTGTTTAGAATTAATAAGATAGGAGAAGCAGAATGTGTAGAGGAAACTTTGAGTGAGGTATGAGTTGGCAGGATTGGAAAACATGTGGTATGAAGCCACAATATGGTTTCTGAGCTTGATGATGCCCACAGCTCTGCCACAAAAAAGAGAAAAGGAAATCAAGGTTCTTAAAAAGTAACTCAAACTTAATTTGCCCTGGAAAAATATTACTGAACTGAGGAGATATATTCAGGACCAGGAAAACTAACCCATCTTTTTGGGAAACTGAGCACATCTCAAGATAAGAGGAGAAGGGTGTGATGAAGTAAATTACTCAGCTGGTTGTTTCAAAAGCACCATTTTGCATTTATGTGGGAAAATATTTCATCTGAAAATCTGGTTGTTGACATCAAGGACTTGGAAATGAAACCAGGTCAGATTCTCCTTACGTAAGAGCAATTAAAAAACCCTAGCAAACAGGCTTCATTTAAATGACTAAATCTTGTGCAGGAAAAAAATAGAGAAGCAAAAGCCCATTTGGAGCTTAGAGTGGCCACTGCTGTGAAGGACAACAAAAAATCCTTCTACAAATATGTCAATAGCAAGAGGAGGGGTAAGGACAACCTCCACTCCTTGGTGGACATGCAGGGGAATAAAGTAACTAAGGATGAGTAATATGCAGAGGTACTTAAGACCTTCTTTGCCTCAATTTTTAATAGCAGGAAAGGTTATCTTCCAGACAATTGGCCTCCTGAGCTGGCAGATGGAGTCAGGGAGTAGTACGGTTCCCCTGTGATACAGGAGGAAGACGTTAGAGACCTCCTTAGCCACTTGGATCCCCACAAGTCCGTGGCACCGGATGGGATCCATCCCAGGATGCTGAGAGAGCTGGCAGTTGAGCTGGCTAAGACACTTTCCATCATTTTTCAACAGTTCTGGCTCACTGGAGAGGTCCCAGATGACTGGAAGCTGGTCAATGTGATGCCCATCCACAAGAAGGGCTGGAAGGAGGAACCAGAGAATTACAGACCTGTCAGTCTGACCTCAGTGCCAGGCAAGATTATGGAAGAGGTCATCTTGAGTGCAATCACACAGCACTTACAAGATGGCCAAGGGATCAGGCCCAGCCAGCATGGATATAGGAAGGGCAGGTCCTGCCTGATCAACTTGAACACCTACTATGATCAGGTGACCCACCTGGTGGGTATGGGGAAGGCTGTGGATGTAGTCTACCTGGACTTTCAGCAAGGCCTTTGATGCCATCCCCCACAGCAAACTCCTGGCCAAGCTGTCGGCTCATTGCTTGGACAGCAGCACTCTGTGCTGGGTTAGGAACTGGCTGGAGGGCTGAGCCCAGAGAGTGGTGGTGAATGGTGCCACATCCAACTGGCAGCCAGTCACTAATGGTGTCCCCCAGGGATCAGTGCTGGGCACCATCCTGTTCAATATCTTTATTGATGATCTGGATGAGGGCATTGAGTCCATCATCAGTAAATTTGCAGCTGACACCAAGCTGGGGGCAGGTGTTGATCTGTCAGAGTGTAGGAGAGCTCTGCAGAGGGACCTTGACAGGCTGGACAGATGGGCGGAGTCCAAGGGCATGAGATTCAACACATCTAAGTGCTGGGTTCTACACATTGGCCACAAGAACCCCATGCAGTGCTACAGGCTGGGGTCAGAGTGGCTGGAGAGTGGCCAGGCAGAAAGTGACCTGGGGGTACTGGTCAATTGTAGGCTGAACATGAGCCAGCAGTGTGCCCAGGTGGCCAAGAAGGCCAACAGCATTCCTGTATCAGGAATAGTGTGGCCAGCAGGAGCAGAGAAGTCATTATACCCCTGCACTCAGCACTGGTTAGGCCACACCTTGAGTCCTGTGTCCAGTCCTGGGCCCTCAGTTTAGGAGAGATGTTGAATTGCTGGAACATGTCCAGAGAAGGGCAACAACGTTGCGGAGGGGTTTGGAGCACAAGGCCTATGAGGAGAGACTGAGGGAGCCAGGGTTGTTTAGCCTGGGGAAGAGGAGGGTCTTCTTGCTGTCTAGAACTACCTGAAGGGAGGTTGTAGGCAGGTGGGGGTTTTTCTCTTCTCCCAGGCAACCAGCACCAGAACAATAGGACACAGTCTCAAGCTGTGCCAGGGAGGTTTAGTCTGGATGTTAGGAGGAAATTCTTCATAGAAGGAGTGATTTGCCATTGGAATGGGCTGTCCAGGGAGGTGGTGGAGTCACCATCACTGGAGGTGTTTAAGAAGCTACTGGATGAGGCACTTGGTACCATGGTTTAGTTGATTAGATGGTGTTGGGTGATAGGTTGGACTTGATGATCTCAAAGTTCTTTTCCCACGTAGTTAATTCAATTCAATTCAATTCAATTCAATTCAATTCAATTCAATTCAATTCAATTCAATTCTATTCTATTCTATTCTATTCTATTCTATTCTATCAATGTTTTCTGTTGGCACTGATTACCGACACAAATTCACTGGGAAAATGGATGCTCAACTTGATCAGTTGCCATGAGAGGCTGGCAGTGTTCAGGGCATCTGCCTTCATGTAGCATTCAGAACAAGTCTGGCCCAAGTGTTGTGTTGGAGTAGAGGCAGTAAAATACTCCTCTATGTACTTGCACTCTTATACAGGACAGCAGAACTTGGTTCAGAACAAACATTAATAGTGAAGCAACAGGAATCTTCATTACAACTCCACAAAAGCCAACAGTTTGATCCAAGTGCTAAGAGTCCCTGTGAGGTCAGCAGAGAGGGACACTAATCTCTGCATCAATTCATCCTAAAATAGGTCTGTCCAGATATCTAGCCCTTAGAAAGTTAACATCAGCTAAGATGACTACAATCCAAAAGACTATTTTAAGGCAAAGATAAATCACTAATTCCACCCTAAGAAGTATTCTAAGTCTCTTATACCTTCCTCAAAGGCAAATGTCATAACTCTGGGAAATTCAGTGCTCAATTTAAGGATAAAAACACATACTCAAGTCCATGGGGCCAAATAGCACAGACTCAAGACAGAGAGAACTGTTAGAAGTGCTCAGCAAGCCACTTTACACTATTTACCAGCAGTCCTGGCCAACTGGGGAACAGCTGACTGGCCAACAGCTGACTGGAGATTGGCAGATGTGACATTGTGGTAGGTTGAGAGAGGGCTTAGCTCTCCCTCCTCCACAGAGTAAGAAACCACAACTAGCCCAGTCGAAAGAGCAAGTTATATATTTACAAGCATATATGGAAAGCAGGTTATATATAACACAATATATACAGGTATTTACAATATATACACAGAAATACACAGCAAAGACAAATAACACAACAAAAATCCCTCCCTCAGGGAGGGATCCCCTCCTTGGTACCCCCTATCTCCCCCCCACCTCCCTTTTTCCCCAAAAAGGGGTTAGAGAGAGAGAAAGGCAAGTTACTAAGGAAAAGAGTTGTTAGTAAGCTTTAAAAGCCCATGCAGGATTAGTTTTTGCTTATCTGAAGGCCAACTCCAGCAGTTCGCAGAAGAAGCAGGCAGGGAGAACAGGCTGAAACCCAAACTCCCCCAACTCCCCAAACCGAACTGAACTGAGGAAAAAAAAAAATTCCAACTGCTTTACAATCTAAAGCTGCATTTTTTGTCTATCAACCAATGAAATTTGTTTAGAATATCAGAATGTTTTGGTTCTAGTACCCTAAACATTTAGCCAGTGTCTCAGCACTGCTTGTTCTTAAAGGCACAGTGCCAAACGGTCACAGTCCACCCCTTTCTAAACAATTTCATTGGCTGTTCGTACTGTCCATCCAATCCAGAACAATATTTACAGTTCATGAGTAAAGTTCATAGTCCATTCCGGCTATACTCAGATGTAGATGATTCAGAAGTCCAAGAAAATCAAAAATCAAGAAAATGGAAAACAGTTTGTCTCTCCACAGACGAAGCGAAGAAAAGGGAAACAGGGAAACAGGGACTCTCAGTTGACCCAGGGCTCTCAGGGTTCTCAGGGTTTGTGCACCGTAGATTCCTCAGGGATTCTTCCTTTGGACGCGATGTAGCTGTACAACAGTCTGAAATTAAACTCTTTCAGCTAAAGTTAAATCTCTTTGTGGAATACACTGAATTTCACCATTCTCCTGCATTACCCAATAAGTGTGACCCAGACCTTCTGCTGAAAGAAGGGCTAAAAAAGAGATCTAGGGAACTACAGACCCATCTGTCGGACCTTGGTGCTGGAGCAAGTCATGGTACAGATCATCTTCAGTGTCATTATACACAACTGTAGTGCCAAATTAGACCAGCTGATTTCTAGAGTCACATTAGATTACTTTTTGTATCTTGTAAATGTCCAGGAGCAAATAAAGAGCTTAAAAATGTATCTCTGTAGTTTTTTTATATTAATGAATTCCTTGCCTTACTTTTAAATAAATATTTTGCACATCATTGCTGGTAATCATTTCATATAGCAATCAACACACATCGGTGTAGATTAAAGAAAAGCACAGTATGCATACATTCATATACTCATGCATAAGAGTTGAGGGAGTCCAATAAAAGGAGAAGTCTTCTGTATAGTCCAGAAGGGATACATCAGGCATTATCTGGCCCTCTCCATATAGGGATAGCACCACAGTGTATGAGAACAGATGAAAAAAATGGTGGCAGTTGACTGAAGTGCAGCCCTTTTTGCCTAGAGCAGAAAAGAAACATCTATTCCTGTATGGATAACTCATGTCCTTGGAGTTTAAGGGCCATAAACTGCAAGAGTCCTTTTTATGGTATCACTTTTCTTAATCTGATTAATGTTTGAATAAGAGATAAATAGCTTTATAATGAATAATAAAAATTATCACATAAATAATTGCTTAAAGCAATTTTTTGGCTGTCATGGAAATTAGGACATCTAAGTTATCTTAAGAATAAGGAGATTATGACATAATATAAAAGAATTTGAGGGAATGTCTAAAAACAATGAAGCTGTCTCAGAGATTATGTGTCAGTTGTGCTTGTGTTTAATGTTGCTAATTGAGATAGGATGGAATGCTGGGAATACTTTTTAGGCCTTCTTTTACATAGACATGCTTGTAAATTAATGAAAATTTAAGTTTCTGCAGAGGGTTTATAGTTCAGCTGGTAATGCATGTTTTTTTGCTTAATAAAAACATTAAAAATGCAGACTGAAGCATGTAAATAGAGATGAGATAAGATGGTATATAAAATGAGGAAATATGCATTAAAAGTGTATGCCTTAATGCTCAAGTAGCAAACTGCAATCTATGGAAAACTTCCATTGAATGTCTGAATTCGTGGTATTGGCTTAAAGATGCAGCTACAACACGAAAATCAGAAGTAGCATTACAGCTGCAGTGTGGTTACTGATGTGCTACTTGCCTAGAGAAGGTTATGTTACCTTTATATAGTTAACATATTTTTTCTTACAATTCTGTGTTGTGGGTTTTTGTGTTGTTGGTGGTGGTTTTTTTTTAATGCACACAAAATATTTTCCTTCAGAAGAACAATGAAACATGCGACAGCTGCCAGTTAAGCACTTCTAGAAGATATGCAGATGCCATATTGATGGAGGCACTCCAAGAAGCTGAAGAGAACAATCTTGTGCTGTGTGGAACATGATGGTCCAATAAGTATTTTCTGAACCTTAATATCTGGGAATTTGTGATCTGTAGCTGATTTATCTCACAAATAAAACCCATTCCAGTCATAGGCTACTGACAGTAGGAATGGTATTACAATTTTAAACTGAGACTACTGAATGTAGAGGGGAAAAGGGAAGAAGTTAACATATGTGTATAAGAATAGAATAGAATAGAATAGAATAGAATAGAATAGAATAGAATAGAATAAACCAGGTTGGAAGAGACCTTCAAGATCATCGTGTCCAACCTATCATCCAACACCATCTAATCAACTAAACCCATGCAACCAAGCATCCTGTCAAGCCTCGCCCTGAACATCCCCAGCGACACTGACCCCACCACCTCCTCAGGCAGCCCATTCCAGTGGGCAATCACTCTCTCTGTGTAAAACTTCCTCCTAACCTCCAGCCTAAACCTCCCCTGACGCAGCCTGAGACTGTATCCTCTTGTTCTGGTACTGGTTGCCTGGGAGAAGACACCAACCTCTGCCTCACTACAACCCCCCTTCAGGTAACTGTAGAGAGCAATAAGGTCACCCCTGAGTGTCCTCCTCTCCAGGCTAAGCAACCCCAGCTCCCTCAGTCTCTCCTCATAGGGCTTGTGCTCCAAACAATGACATTGGAGTACACCTCTTAATTTGTTAAAAGATGCTAGAAGTCGTATAATTTGTTAAAACATGCTAGAAGTCATAAAATTATCTAATCCCATTTGTCCTTTCTAATAACTAGTAATATATGTAATGTACAAGAATATTTCAGAAGCTCCTGAGAGAAAATTTGACTTCAAGACTCAGCTTGTAACATATGTTGAAATCTTACTCTGTGAACCTCATTTTGGAAGGTATGAAGCTGTATACTTTCTAAACATACACACCGGTGCAGCCATACACCTTCACCACCTGGTACCAATGCTTTGTGTGACATCGTTATACATCCTGTAGAGACAGTGGTGCCCCGTTTGTGAGAAACTCATTGATGGTAGATAAGAATCAAACCTGAGGACACTGCTTCTGCCATTTTAATAAATATGTTTTCACCTTTGCAGAGGTTTGCAAGGAACATCAATAATCTCCCTATGCCCCTTTGAACATCTCAGAATGACTGTGTCAAGACTGTATGGGAACAATTAAGCTCTTCTGAAATTCTAAGAAGCTTTTTTGAACTTAGTAATTAGACTGCCAGAGAGAAACTGAAATCAAATATGAGGGAGCCCAGAGCAGGAAAGAAAATGTTCCATACCTGGAAATCATAGGCAAACAATCATACTTGTTTGTTTCTGGGATAATCTAGTCCATATTTGGGATTCATTGAGATTCAGTTGTGACAATAGTGAGTAACTAAAGAAAAGTAGTATTCCCCAGCTGCTCAAAGGTAGACTTTTCAGTGACTGCATAAGCATAAAGGATACCAGAAGCTTTTAGCTCACTTTTCTTACTCTCCTGCTGTGGCAAGGGTGCCAGTTCAAGTTCAAGTAGGTAGAACTGAGGCAGTAAGGACAAGTAGCAACATTTTACTGTGCAAAGAACCAGAAAAAGGGTAGGGGAAATCCTTCTTCTCTCCAATTCATCACTGCTTTTAGGTATGCAACTGCATTTTTAGGTCCATCTTCATGTAAACAAGTAGTTTTTGCAGTAATGGAGAAAAATACTCATTTAAGAATGATGACACAAATCTGTCAAAGCAACATCAACATACGAGTACCACATTACCTATGTCTCCTCCAACAAGGTGATCTGAACTAGTCAGCAGCTTAGCAATTCTCCATCTCTTCCTCTTCTTCCCACCTTCCTGATATGTTTCTTCTGACCACTCTTGACACTCATGTGAGTCCTTGGTAGATCTGTTCAGATCACAGATAAAATGGAAAGAGAACCCACCAAAAATCGTGCATTACAATCTGCCAGTGCAGTGTCACAGAGTTGTCAGATGAGTATGAGAAGGGGGTATGAGAGAAGAAAGTGGGTTAGGGAAGGAGGCGGGACTTTTCTGGCTCAAACTCCTTTGTCCCTTGTTATGAAATTGCCAGATAACATGTGTGCTAATGCTAAGTTAAAGGCATAAATATTCTACGTCCTGTGACAGCATTAAACCCAAATCAGCTTTTCAAAGCTTTCTGAGAGCTAGGATCCAATAGCAAGTGCATGTCCACAAGAATATATGGCTAACTTGGGCAGTGAACTAAGTTTTGCCTCCCAGGGACATAAAATGTTTAATAACATACTTCCTTAGAGCTGCTGCTGACAAAAGACATTTTAGTACTTCTATGTTCAAGAGAATCATAATATTTCTATAGAATAGAATAGAATAGAATAGAATAGAATAGAATAGAATAGAACAAACCAGGTTGGAAGAGACCTTCGAGATCATCATGTCCAACCTATCATCCAACACCACCTAATCAACTAAACCATGCAACCAAGCATCCTGTCAAGCCTCGCCCTGAACACCCCCAGCGACGGCGACCCCACCACCTCCTCAGGCAGCCCATTCCAATGGGCAATCACTCTCTCTGTGTAAAACTTCCTCCTAACCTCCAGCCTAAACCTCCCCTGACGCAGCCTGAGACTGTGTCCTCTTGTTCTGGTACTGGTTGCCTGGGAGAAGAGACCAACCTCTGCCTCACTACAATGTGCTTAGAGTTGCTTTCTGCCCACCTCATCTGCCTGAATTTAACTTCACTGGAAATAGTACAAAGAGGAGGGAAAAGTACACCTGTCTGGTCACTCTCCCAGTCCTTAAGGGAAAAAATAATGCAATACCCAAACTCAAAAAATCACAAACTTGATTTGCACCTCCTTCTTCACATATGGAAACCAAATAAGAACTTTTGTTCTGGTATAGAAAAAGAGAAATGAGATAAAATTATATGTTGGTGTTTGTTGTTGTTGTTGTTGTTGTCTTCCCTGAACTGACTTTTTCTTGATTTTGCTTCAAAAAACCAAAATATTTTTTTCATCATATTTTATTTCTCTTATAAAAATAGAGAGGAGGAGTGAAACTGTCACAACTGAACTATGTGGGCAAATTATCAGTTTCAAATGAGACAACTTTTATGTTGGAAGTATATTTGAGGTATTCAAAGGATTTTTACCAACTTTACATCAAGACATGCCTGAATATCAGCTCACAATGATGTAATATTTTCAGTATTTACATGACTTTTCTGGACAGTTGCAAAGAGCACTGGAACTTGTCTGCTCAGACTCGACATAGTCAAACCTTGCAAAAGATTTGTGAGACTAAATTACTTTTCTATGGTAGAATGCCATGCTTAACATTGAAACCTACACAATGTTCATCTAGAATGTCATTGTTATCTTACAAAGAGTTTATTACTGTGGAAGGAGTTTCTGCTCTGTGTCAGATCATCAAGCAAGCTGCTTCTGGAAGGTGAAAGGCTCTGGGAGTTTAGTTGCTGAGGCCATTGTAACTTTCTATCAGCTTGAGGGCAGGAAGCCAAGGAAGGAGGCAAGTGATCTGTCTGAAAATCAGCAAGGAATGAGCTGCAACTTTATAAAAATGGAGCCAACTCTGGGATATTTCACTCTCAGTTTTGATAAATTGACATTTTTCTATGTAGTAAACCTTTCAGATGAACACTCAGATCAGTTCTTCTACAACCAGGCAAGTTCAACTTGTAGTGCAGACCCCGAAAATATCCACGGCATATTTGCTTCATTCTCCCACATCCATACAAAAGCTGCATGTGCCTTTTGATATTTTATGCTCACTGATGGGTTGAAAATGATACATGTCAACCTTATCTACCTCACTTGTTCCCAGGTACTGATGGGAAACTCAGATTATGGGTCCACAACTCCTCTGCCGCAGTGACCTCCGGTGGGAAGGAGCAGAAAATGGGAAAGTGCATGGATGGCAAACCAGTACTGCCAAATTAAGAAAGTTTACAGGAGATGCATGACTCTTGACAGGTGTATACAAGAATGGTGAAATAAATATGCACTGAAGGAATCATTGCTGTTGTTCAGACAAGATGGTCTTAGGAAGCCCAAGGTACATGACAACACAAATTTCAAGAGTCACACTTGCGGTCTCAAAGCGAGAAAACAAATCTCTGCTCCAGTTACTGTTTATACATGGTAATAGTTTGCAGCATGTCTCAGCTTCCCTGAGGCCAAAAGAACCTTTCATGACCATTATTTTCAACTTTATTCAAACTCAAAGCTCTACAGATAAAACTTGAAGTAAAATAAAACTTTTGCCACAATTTCTCCCCCAATGAAGTTGTCTCTTCTCCTTGGAGGACTCCACATGCTTACCCACCTTTTTCCTTCCATTAGTTGAAAAATATATTTGTCCTATTTGACTGTTTCTTGTGTTTACCATTATGGCTGCTCCTCTGATCTGCGCATAGGAGATGGATTCTTTCCTTCGCTGTTCTCATCTCTGGATATGCTCAATGAAGAAAAGGGGAGGTTGCCGCTGGTTTCAAGAGATTCTGCAGCTGCTGTAAAAAAGGCTTTGTGACTACCCTTAAAATAATTTCTTTGTGAATCACCCATACAAAGCATCATGCAATTTATGCTTCTAAAAATGCTTGAAATGAATGCTACTGAAATTAATATAAACCAATAATATGATGTTAACATCCCATTTGTTGTAACAAAACTGCATGAAAAGAAAAGAAATTGGCCCCAAACACCTAAAAATTACAATATGCTAAGCTTTTGCAGTGAACATATGCTTTTCCTTATGATTAAGTAATTTATCAGTTTTAATAACCAGTCTAACTGACTGTAGTCTTCCTGTAGTTTCATACTGTATCATTTTGCAACAGTTTCCTTTCTGTTTAATATTTGCTTATTTTAGTTAAAATCCCTAGAGCAGACCCCACAAACCAAACAAACACTCACAGAAAACAGAGAGCAGCTCAAATGTCCTTGGAGACACTCAATTTTTTGTTTGCTACCATTTGTCATCCTCTGCTCAGAGAGATCAACAGTTTTTAGCACACAGATCAATATTCTCTTAACCCAGACCTAATCTAAGGAGAGTTTCCCCAGGTTTCACCTTGGCCTACTCCTATGTGCCATAGTTGCCCTTTTTTTCAGCAATAATTTTGTCTGTGTAAGACAGCAATTTTTCATCCTTTGGTCAAAACTGGTGACAAAAGAGGGAATAATGGTTCCTGACATATCAAATGATAGATTTGACACATGGCATGCTGAGCTGGGAGCTTTCACATGCCAAAGTAGAAAGACAGATAAGCAGCCTAATGGCCCTCCTGACATTGCTGCCTTTTCTTTTTTTTTTAATCCCTGGTACATGAAAACAGGGTCTGCTTTATTGTTTCATTTTTCTTTCTTCTTCTTTTTTTTTTTTTTTTTCTCTTCCTTTTTTTCTTCTTCTCTTTTTCTTTCTTTTTTTTTTTTTCTTTTTTTTTTTTTTTTCTTTTTTTTTCCTCCTGGAGAAGTTATTTTCTAAAACTTTGGGCAGGAAGTAAGGAAATGCACTCTACTCCGGCAAAAATAAACGCTTCCCTGTCCTGTGAAATGATCAATCTATGCCCTTTTCCTCCAGCACAGTAAGGGCAATACAACATGCTGCTTGAGGAAATACTAACGAATATAGCCAGTGAGAGGGAAACAGATGGGACTAAGAAATTAAACCAGCAGATTTCTGGAAGGTATTCAAAGAGGAGAGTTTTTAATACTGAAACAGAACTGCTCTTTAATTTTTTTATATTTTTTTTTTTTAAGCAATGATCATCAAGATGTACCTTCAGCAGGCCTCATACTCTGCCTGCTAAATCCTCCTGCAGAATGGCAAGAAAGGTCCCTTTTGGTATAATTCTGGTAGAAGTAAATCACATTTCACAAAAGCCAGTGCCAGCCTGCAGATTGACTGCAAGTTTCTCTACCTTTGGTACACTGGGACAAACACAGCAGCTTGTGTACCAAGGGGCATGGCTCCAGGCATGGGATTGTGTTACATCTTTACACACAAAAGCTTCTTTCAGAATCTAAACTAACAAAACAGGAACAACTTTTATTCCTGTATGGTTTCCTTTGGAGCATGTGTTCACATTTAAAATCCTGACCTACATGTCATTTGCTTGCATTCAAAGTTATTTGTACTGCTTTGGTATTACAAAGCAACAGCCAGTCTTAACCACACTTGCTTACCAATAGCCTATGGTCTCTGGCAATATGCTGTTTATCCTCCTCCAGTACTAGTTCATAAATTCTTTTACCCCCAATTTCCCCCCCCCCCCCCCTCCCTTTTCCATACCACTGTGTTAGCAACCAGCTTAATTTTCTCCACAGTAACAGATCTGTGGACATTTAAAATTTGATCCAATAAAGGAAGAAGGAAAAAAACATCCAAGAAAAATATTTTACTTGCAAGATCATCAAACACTGGAATTTAGTGTTTGTCACTGCACATTAAAAAATATCACCATGTTTGAATGTTCTGGGTTATTTCTTTGTAATTTTCATGAATGCTAAAATATACATGTTATACAGAAGAGAAACATTATATGTATTTGGAATTTTTTTTTCTTCCTTGTAATAGAGTTTTCTTTTTTTTTTCTCTTACCCTTTCCCTTAATGAAAAACATTTTCCCTATAAGTATACACTTCAGCACAGTCTATGTTATTTTTCACAGTTTCTACTTTTTTGACATTTCAGCCAAACCTGCAAGCAGTAAGAATTGAGATGGAAGAATATGAAATTACAACATGTAGGTTCTCATATACCGTCAATTAATAACTGGAAATAGACAAACAGTCTTTTAAAGTCCGAAACCAAAAGAAGTCATCAATGAAACATTAAGCCAAATAAAAATAAGTTATTAAAATAATTTTGACTGCACGAGCTAAGGAAAAGCTCCATTGCTGAGATATAAAGAGGTCAATCCCTGTCTGCCCAAGTTCTAAGCAGAAAGCAAGCATTCTGAGTTACTAAATAAGGCACAAATAGAATAATTAGGCTTTAGTAACACCTCCTCATAAGAAAGTCTTTTTCACTGAATGTGGTGAATCACAACATTGTAGAATAAGGCATGGTGAAGCACACTGAAACTATTTCTGACTTTGACTGTGCTGTCCTAAAAATAAAGTGTAACTATGGCTAAATATATTGTAAATGAACTAGATAAAACAGATTTCAGCTTAGTAGACAAATGTAAATATTGTTAAAAGACAGCCTCTTGCTTCCCTTATAATAAACTTACTGCAAATGACTAGGTTGTGATATTGTTTGTTTCAACAGGGGCTGCAAGTATATGCTATTTGTCAAAATATTCTGATTTATCAATTTGGTTCAAACAAAAAAACACACACAAGAAGATAAAGAGTTAAGATGATGTTTCTTGTTGTAGAATTAATCAGATTCATATTAGCAGTAGTAAATGTCATGTTGGCACCTTTTCTTTCTCACACATTACAGTTTCAAGTCTTTGCTATGAGGAAATAATGAAGTAAAGATATGCAGTGCCATATACCATGCATCTTTTTTGTCAGTCTGCATAAGAAATGAATTGTATCTGCTACTAAGGAGGTCACAGGGGCAGCAAGTTAAGAAGAATATTTAAAGAAAGGACATGTCAAAGGAAACAAGAACTTATTTTTTCAATACTTTCTAACAAGTACTGCAGTTTTGGGGAAATTAAATGCTCATAGTAAATACCTGCCTATCCTGAATACGTTTATTGCTTTTCATTGCTGCAAACTTAACCCTGGTGACCAAATGACCTTGAAGTCTCCACTGGAAACTCATGAAGATCAATAAAAATCGTCTAATGTTACAAGCCCTAAAACTCATGCTTCAGTAGTAGTGTGATCAACGGGGAAAATGCTCCTTTATTGAGAAGATAAAAAACCTGAGGACTGGAAAAAGATCATGCCAGACAAGATGTACCTCTCACGAGGTTATCCCACAGTGCCCTTTTTTTTTCCTTTACTTTTTTAATTTTTTTTTTTGGTACTTCATAGTTAAGCTTTAAAGTTAAAAAATGGGCAAAAAAAAATCTTCATTGCCAGCAAGGAAAAGATGGTTTTGACAGTTGGATGATGCTTGTGTCTTGTGGTGAATTTTCATTTTTGCCTACAAACAGAGCCTTTCCTTCCAGGAAACGCTATGCATATTATAAGCGTGAGTTAAGGCAGAAGCAAGCTATTGGTGTGCCAGATATTGCATCAAAAATTACAAAATGCATTTTAATTTTGTGCAATGACTGTCAGCATGCAGTAGAGCATCTCTCTGATCATGCAAAATGATTGCCTGAGATACAGCAGCCTCCACTGCCTTCTGTCCTGTAGGTGCCACTGCTGCTAAGTGGAGCTTCAGAAGAAAACTAGATGAAGAGACATGGAGCAGATGAAGAGCCATGTGACTGTGGGTTTTTAAAAATTAAAGACCCACAGCAGACTCATTTGCTCTACTGATATTTCCTGCCACTCTGATGGTACCAAGGAGCTTGCTGATTTTTTTCTAGTTTGAGTTAAAAATGTATTGAGAAACCTTAGTAAAAAGCAAGAATTGGGGCTTGGAGGTAATAAATGGTCATTTGAAAAAGCTATTTATTTAGTTATTGTCAAAAAAATGTTAATTTTAAAGAGATGGAGAAAATAACAGACTTTAGAAAAACTTTACTGAAAATTTTCCTAGCTTTCCACTTCCTTCTTATTCAAGTCATATCCCTCCCTACACCCTGAGAAGCCGGCATAGGTACAGCTCTTGCTTACACGCAGCAGCATAGAGAGAGGGGAGAAGACGTTTTTGTCATCACCATTAGGTCATATAGACAATGTGACACCCTCAGGCCTCCTATTGAACCTGGTTTATTTCCTGTAAAAAAATTTAAAAACCACAACAAAACAGCGTGCCATAGTTGGTTTGATTGCCTAGCCTAATGGTTTAAAACAGATGACCAAATTGCTCTCTTTAAGGACTACTCATGGAAGCTCCAACTGTACACATGAGGCAAGCTGAACTACTCACTAAGCGGTACACAAAGAATAAAATCTACCTATGAAATAACTATTTTATAGACCTAAATGAACATCTATGGACTAGATAATTACTGAAATTGGTACCTGATTTACCAACAGATTGCAAAAGTATGCCACATGGTCCTTCAGTCTTGTGTCCCCATTATTCTATAGGTCTATGCTATGATGATGAGTTAATCAGATTAAGAATCTGTGGATTTCTCCAGTTGAAAAGTGTTGCTCAAGAACATCAAACGAAGCATTTTCTTCAAATAGAATATAAAAATTCACGACTCACATCTGGGGTGTAATGGATGTCCAGGTGGCCAGCTATAGTTAACTGTCAACACTTTGTATTTCCCTTTGCCATTGGCAAAGTTTGCACTCAGAAGTGAGAGTATAATGTGAGGAAGCTAAATCATGAAACCACTTAATATCATGATAGTTTGTGTTTGAAAAACCAGTTCTTTTTTTTCTTACCAACTTTTCCTCATTATTTCTGACGTTTACTGGCTTGCATCTTGCCAAACAGTGTTAAACATTAAAGTAATTTATAGACTTTCCCATGATGACTACATTAAGGTTATAGCACTTTCTTTATTTTTCTGTTCCTCTATCATGATAAATGATAGCTGACCCTTTTGTATTGTTGATGTGCAATTCCAACAATTTGTTTCCTGTATAGACAAATATCCATGTTGAAAATGTTATTGCTATCTTTACTCATACTGAATAGATTATAATTTCAGAATTAAAGTAAAATGCTGTTTAAAGTATGAGCATCTTAACCATTTCCAATTTCTACTTTTTTTCTTTTTCTTTTTTTTTTTTTTTCCTGAAGACCACAAAATGTTCAGTGGTCCTACACTGCTGTTGCTTAAACATTCCTGAAATGAGAGCAAAGTGCATAGAAGCTGTTTTAAGACATGGTACAGTAAAGTCTTTTCAAAGCCCAAACTGTACCTAATAGGAAATTAGGTGTTTGGAAATGTCTTCCTTTTTCATCAGCTCACAATGCTCAGTACAACAGCAAGAAACAGTTCATTGTACTTTGGGAAGAGACATCATTGTCATATCTGGTCTTTTATAAATGGGATGCATGGCCTTTCTTTGATTTGGTGTATGCACACCCTCAGAAGCCCTGGGCATGATCTTACCCTAAGAGTACTCGCAGTGTTTGAACTTGTTATCATTCTTGGCCAATAGATATTTCATTACACTTGGATACTATAACAGACTTAGTTCTGTGGGGGAAAGAAGAAAGAATTGTGGAACTAACATTGATCATCCCTACTTCCATGTCATGAGGGTTAGAAGATACTCAGTACCTCCAAAAATCAGATTTTACAGATTCTACTTATTAGCAGCTGTGAATAAAATATGCCATCCAGGTGAACATAAAGTAATGAACTTGAAGATGAACGTGGAGATGGCCTGCAGTATATTTCCAGACATTCCATGATCTATCTTAGGTCTAATCTGCTAAGTGATAAAAACTGAAAAGTACCAGATATTCAGAGAGACGATGGAAAGAATTTAAAACAAAGGTGTACCTTTCATCCACAGACTTACAAATGTGCCTAAATGTTCTGGGTGTGTTCTTTCCATGCAGGAACATAAGCACAATATAACAATTTGCCAGTTAAGTCAAAGTCACGCAGATAAGAAAATACGAGTATTCTCACAGAAGAAGGAAAATACTTAAATATTTATGAGATGCTTTAAATCTTTCTAGAAAAAGGCAGTATAGTGAGATTTAAACTAAGGCTTGAGTTACTAAATGCATTTTTTTCAAAGATTATTTTTCTGAAACATCACTGCATTTCATATTCTTCACTGAAGTAGTTTGGAAGACTTGAAGCAAAATAGAACCAATGGACTGTAAGCAGTGTTTTGGAAACCCAAGGCTCCATTCTGATTAAAGATCCTCAAATTTGGAGACACGACTGACAGGCTGGAACATAAACAGAAATTAACTTCATAATTTGGTAGAAACAGAAAATACATGAAGATATTGTTAAATAAAATGAGTCAGTCCCTAAAATAAGATAAATATCTAAACAACAATCAACTGGTACAGTGAATTCCTCAACTTGTTCTTTTTCTTTCCCCACCTCCTGATACTTCTGTTTTTGACAGAAATACCAGGAGAACAAGCTTCCTTGTGTTATTACATGTTTTTAACTAGAAGCTGAAATGAGGGAAATTCTGCAAAAAAGCCTGTTATACAGTCTCGGGGAATTCAGATAAGGATCCAAGAATTCAAACCAAATCCAAATGCTGAACTGTTTGAGATACACTACGCTTTGAAGGTGAGTGACTTTATTCTGCCAAATGGGTCTTTGAAATGCTCTGCAGTGCCCACATGACTCATCAACAAAATTTATTTGGTTAAAGAAGCAATCAGGGAATATACTGTACTATACTGTACATGGCCCCTCTAGGACAGCTCCAGCTGGAGCCTTAGGCAAGATTTATGGAAATGGAATTCTTAGGAGCCTTCGTGCCTTTTCTTCCCATTTGCTGTACTGTATCAATGAAATGATCGCCTGCAATCTTATCACATGGAGGCAAATGTGCTTCTTGGTGGCAGCATCCCTGAAATGAGAGCAGCTGCACAGTGGGGAGATGAACTCCATGCAGAGTCAGAACAGGCAGCTAAAGGAGGGGGAAAATCTCATTTCTCAAATTCAGGAACAATTACGAAGACAACAGAGGGTGTAGAGGAATGATCTCCATGGCATTGGGAGAAGGGAATGTGGATACACGGAGCTACTTATCTCCTGTAGCACTGTGAAGTGCTACTGAAGATCAATATAGTAAATGCTCTGCTCCCATTATCCTTCAGTAACTGTTATCATTTCCTACCTCACACAACAAAAGAAGAAAGGGTGGACCTTGCGCAGCTGGCAAAGTGCTCTAGGACTCCTTCACAAGCAATGCTGGGATAAAAGTCAGGGAATGGAGGTGTGCCCTGTGTGTGCCAGCACTGAACTATCAGTCTTTTTTTGCCTTTGGCATTGGTGTGTCCACAGCAGGCAAGCCAGGTACAACGTCTTGTCCTGACAGTGTGACTCCAAGGAGTCAGAACAGATATGTCTGTGGTATACATATGTACAGGATAGTACAACTGAGTGTGTGTCCATCTACTCCCTGTGACTAAGGTGGAAAAATGTAACAGACTGACTTGCATACTTTGCGCTTTGTGGCAAACTGAGAAACAATCTCTGCCATTGATAAACACAAATATCCTTTTAACTGTGGATAATAACACAAGATTGAGTATATTAAATCCCTAGGCTCAGTGTGGATGTTACTTATGAAATGCAAATATGTGAAGGAAGGAAGGAAGAAAATTTTCTGAGATTCAGGGAATTATTTGAGTAGGTATCCTTCAGAAATTCGGTTAAATATTGGGTAAATTATGAAGTGTACCTAGGAAGGGTTAGGAGGATTGGCTAGCAATGAGATTCTTCTGGTCATATCTCAAGCTTTAATGGGAATGAAAGCTAACAGAGACACTGGAGTAAGAAAGAATTTTTAGCCTTCAGTAAAGAACAGATTCAATTTTGTGTTTCATATTCCTCACTTTGTCACTTCATGAATGTTCCCATTGCAAGAAAAATGCTGTCAATAGGGAAAGGCTCCATAAGTGTTTGAGTTGGGCAATCACCACGCCAAATGCCCCCTTTCCTTTTTATTCCCCCAAGTTTTTACTGCTGAGCATAACATCATATGGTACCCTCCCAACTTCTTGTGCACCCTCAGCCTACACACAGGTGGGAAGGTGTGGGAAACAGAAAAGCAATTGACTGTGTAAGCACTGCTCAGTAACAGCTAAAATACCCCTGTATTGGTTAAGAATCTAAAACATAGCCCCAGGCAAAGCCAGTGCAGACATAGTCCCTAATACCCTGAGGGGGAACAGTGAGTTGTAGGTATCTCAAGTTGATCTGCTAAAGGTTAAGACAAGTAAGTCCCGTGATCTTCATGAGGGTAGGGAAGCTCTACAGAGGGACCTGGATAGATTGGATATATAGGTCAATGTTAATAGGATGAGCTTCAGCAAGGCCACATGCCAGGTCCTGCACTTGGGTCACAACAATCCCAAGCAATGCTACAGGCTTGGGGAAGTGAGGCTGCAAAGCTGTCTGGCAAAAAGGGACCTGGGGGTTCCAATCAACAAGCAACTGAACATGAGCAAGCAATGTGCCCAGGTGTATTAGAAATGCTGTGTCCAGCAAGAGTAGGTGTTGTGGTCTATAAAAAGGATGTATTGATGTTCAATAAGCAGAGTGAGTAATAAAAATATTAATAATTTTATTAATCACAAAAAAAAAATCACAATTTAAATAAAACCTATTTACAGGTTCGAGATGTTTGGTCGTGGAACAGATACCTCACCAGCAAGAACAAGCAACAATTTAAACAATATGTACAAAAATCCAGAGGCAACAAACAGCACTTTAAGCTGTAAAGAAAAGGAACCTCAACAACGAAGCTGGCAATTGCCCACAATGTGGGGGACACACACCCCAGGATCCCCCAGGGCAACAGACCTTCAATAGGTGTTTATAAAAATCAGGTATTGTAATTCCTCATTGATCCTGATACCTCGTGGCACACGTTAAGATCTAGACAAACCAAAATGACATTGACCATGTGGAAGCTACAGGAGCACCATTTCACTTTCTGTTGGTGTCTGCAGCTTATTGCTGAGGCAGGATTTGCCCCCAGAGGTTTGTAGCTGAACGCTTTGTACAGAGGAGGTTTCTTGGATGTAATCCTTTTGCAGCAGCGCTCGCTCCTTGCTCCAGTCAAACGAAATTGTCCTGGGGACTCAGCTCCTCTGGGGTTTCGCCTCTCGGCCCGGCAAGATGCCTGTCTGTCCTCTGGGCTTTACAATGTTAAAATAGTGAGGGGTCTTTGCTGTCCTGTCTGGGTAAACTGAAACACAGTTCAGCTTCCAAGTGAAGCTTGTGGTTCCTTCCAGAGCATGGACAATTGCAAGACAATGCTCTGGCCCTTTGGGCTGGTACTTATAGATTTCTAGAGGCAATAATGGCCAGTAGCAACACAGATCTAGGGATAAAACCCTGGTATTGCACTCTATAGAAAGCCTTCTTTCCAAATGTGGCCAAAATCACGCCCACCTGGCTCATTCTGGCTCTGAAACATGTTCAGGCAAGCCTGAAGAACCAGATATACTAGCTTCTGCCTCATTGACTGGTTCAGAGCAATTTTGAGGCTTTTTTTCTGTCCATTCAGGACAGTAGGGAGGTGATTGTCTCCTTGTACTCAGCTCTGGTGGGGCCTCACCTTGAGTATTGTGTCCATTTTTGGACACTTCAATACAGGAGGGATGTGGAGGTACTGGAGAGAGTGCAGAGGAAGGCAATGAAGCTGGTGAAGGGCCTGGAGAATAAATCTTATGAAGAGTGATTGTAGGAGCTGGGACTGTTTAGTTTGGAAAAGAGGAGGCTGAGGGGAGACCTCATTGCTGTCTACAACTAACTGAAAGGACATTGTAGAGAGGCTGGCGCTGGTCTCTTCTCACAGGTAATTAGTGACAGAACAAGAAGGGAATGACCTCAAGCTATGACTGGGTAGATTTAGGCTGGACATTAAGAAAATTTTTTTCACAGAAAGAGTGGTCAGGCATTGGAATGGGCTGCCCAGGGAGGTGGTTGAGTCACTGACCCTGGATGTGTTTTAAGGTCATTTGAATATGATGCTTGGGGATATGGTTTAGGGGGTGAATTTGTAGAGTGGGATTACTGGTTGGAGTTGGTGAGCCTGAGGATCTTTTCCAGCCTGACTGTTTTTGTGATTTCTGTGAAGTACTGGCTTATTTTGACCTCTTAGAATATCTTACATTCAAAATTATCTTTATATAGGGATGACAGCACAATATCAACTTCATATTTTCAATTTATGATTCAGATACCTTTACTAATTTGTTACACCACAGAATATCATGCGCTCCACTGAATATTTTTGCAACAGAACAACAGCAATTAACATTCGATTTTAGCATCAAAGGAAGAACTAAGATAAAGCCCTTCTATCTGAAAAACAACAAATAAGTATACATATACTTATGTATACATATACATATACATAAAAATCACAGTCCCTAACTACAAGTCTGAAGAGATACTAGGTGGTAATGTGCTTTACTGTTCCCATACAGCCTACTCTGAAATAGATCATGATGTACTCAAAGTCACATGCAGGAATGAATGAATTCTACCAAAAGCTCTCTACAAAGCTCTTTATTTACTCAACATTTTTTTTTACCTTTTTAGCACTGTCAGTTTCTTTCTTACTTGTTATCAATAATGAGGAACATCTAATTTTCTGAGCTTAGGTGTTTTAAATGCAGAAGGGATGAAGAAACTCCTTTTTTCTTTTGTATTTAATTTGATATTGCCTTTAAATAATTTGCTTGATTCTGGTGAAGAAAAAAAAATTATTTCTGAAAATCTGTGATACCAGATTCTGGCATTAAGAACAGAGCACTAAGGGAGTACATAGTGAATGAGTGGAGATAATACTTTACTGGGTATCTAATAACATACTTTAGCTTTTGAGGAGATACTAAATAAAGGTCTTTCAGGCCTATCAGAAATGTATTTTTTTCTACATTTTCTTTTCAGTGTGACTGAAAGTAATACTGGTTTGTCTGTTGTCTTCATGTAAACTTTTAATCTGCTGTGCTAGCTTGCCTCCAGCAAATTATGTGTATAGGATGTTTTCCAAACTGAATAATTCTAGAGGGAGTCTGAAATGTCTTTTTCCAAATAATACATGAAAAAAACCTATTACTTGAGAAAGAGTCAGAGGTATAAAAGCATTACAAAACATTTTAAGTAAAAAAAAACCTTTGAAAATACATGGGGAAATTTGAAAAAGCGATCTAAATAATTACAGCATTAATATAACTCATGCATATTACCAGGGTTGGGGTGAAAGAAAGATGTCTGAATAACACTGTCAATTAACAGGAACTGTTTAAAAGATTATCCCTAAGGCCATACTTTCAAAACTGAACAGTATAATACAAAACAGTGTATTAATTATAACTGGTCAGGAATCTTTTTCATGAAGCAGTTTTTCAGCAGAAATGTGTAGCTAATCAAAACACGAACTTGTCACAGGGATGAACCTGATAAAAAAACCCAACAAACCAATCTAAACTAGCAAAAATTAATACTTTGATCCATTTTTTTTTCATGATCCTCAATGGAATTCCAAGAGAAAACTGCTTGGTGACCAACAGAGCTCTCAGGATACTGAATACCCAGGATCAATACTTTTTCCTCTTTATCATGTCCCATGTAAATAGGTCAGCCCAAAGATTACTCTGACCGTGATGAAATTGTTATCTCTTGTCAAAGCTGTTCAGTACTAAGTCACAACTGCATCAAGATCTTTATTCTAGGAATGGTATGAATTGTGTGCTCTAGCCACAGCAGTAGAGACTAATACAGTTTTGACAGTAAGGAGTGATCATTGTAACTTGTACAATTGGACTAACTGCAAGACACAATAATCCTAGAATTATTAAGGTTGGAAAAGACCTCTAAGATCAGTGAGTCCAACCATAACCCAACTACTACAACCACTAAACTATGTCCTGAGGCACCAGATCTACACGCTTCTTGAACACCTCCAGAGATGTCAACTCCACCACAACTTAAGACCATTTCCTCTTTTCCTATCATTTGTTACCTGGGAGAAGAGACCAACACCAGCCTCATTACAACCTCCTTTTAGGTAGTTGTAGAGATCAGTAAGATCTCTCTTTAGCCTCCTCTTCTCCAGAGCAAACAACTCCAGTTCCCTCAGCTGCTCCTTGCTCGGCATGCCCTCCAAACCCCTCATTAGATTCAGACACCCTCCAGGACCTCTATGCCTTTCTTATGCTGTGGCATCCAGAACTGAACACAATAGTCAAGATGTAGCCTCACCAGGGCTGAGTACAGAGGGACAATCACTTCTCTACTCCTGCTGGACACACTGTTGATAGAGCCACAATGCCACTGGCCTTCTTGGCCATCTGGGCACATGGCTGGCTCATGTTCAGCTGGCTGTCCACCAGCACCCCCAGATACTTTTCTCTGGGCTGCTTTCCAGCCACTCTTCCCCAGGCTTGTAGTACTGCTTGGGGTTGTTTTGACCAAAGTGCAATACACAGCACTTGGTCTTGCTAAACTTCATCCCATTGGCTTCAGATCATTGATCCAACTTGTCCAGATCTCTCTGAAGTGCTTTCCTACCCTTGAGTAGATCAATACTCCTTCTCAGTTTAGTGTCAACAACAGGGCCCCCTAGCCAGTGTAGGGAAAGTCCTAACTTGTAAATTGGGAAACTCAGGTTCAGATCCCTTTTCCAAATCAGGAGAATTAGTGGCTGAGCCACTAATATTTACAAAAAGTACGGTGGCAACTGAATTAGTTTCCCTGACTCAGTACTCCATGGAAAAAAATCTGCCAATCCCTTCTTGCTGTTTCTTGCCCTAATCTGATAAAAATAATTGTAGTTACTGTACTAGAATAAATGTTCATTTGTAAACTAAAGCACTGTTTATGTAACAGTTGTGATAAGTATAATTTCTTGGTGTCTATGATGCCACAATGAAAACTACTGAGTTTTCCCTCAGGTTCTACCCAAGTGTTTTTCAATCTAAAGAAACAGCAATCTTTAAGGACAATCTTGGGGTTTTTAATTTTTTTTTTCAACTATTTTCTTTTCTACCCCACCACATTTTATTTTTTTCCTTTTCTGCTCTGGAACCTCTTTTCAGTAGACAATATTTTGTGTGAAAGCACAGGTTATTTCCACAGCTGTGTAAACAAATGACATTAGAATAAGAGTCTTTGTGTGACTGCAAGTCGAGTACTCAGAACAGTGCATTAGATCTGCAGCAGCCTTATGATTGCTGTAAGTAAAATTTTTACTGTAAACCTAAGGAATGACAGGAAGAATTACTGTTTTATAGGTAGTGGGAATCCTGACATGTCCTGACTTATGCATCCTTAACTTTGCATATTAATAACTCTTAAACATATACATTTCTAATGAAATTTTACAGTGTATACCATTTGAATAAGAAAAAAGAAAGGTGAAAAATAATGGTCTGCATCTAATGGTTTTGGCATTGTACAGAATAATACAGCTTAAGACCTGAGCATTCAACACTGAAGCAGCAGTAATGACCACCTGAAAGAACAAACTAGTTTCAGTGGCTATGAAGAGGGTCCAGCTGCTATTCTAGAGACAGGTTCCTGGCAGTGTTTGCAGGGCTAGTAAAGAGCCCCACTCTTCCTCACCCCATCTTCTTAACTGTGTCTGAATGATTATTTACCTTGAGTACTGTGTCCAGTTCTGGGCCCCTCAGTTTAAGAAGGACATCAAGACACTTGAACGTGTCCAGAGAAGGGCAACAAGGCTGGTGAGAGGCCTTGAGCACAAGCCCTATGAGGAGAGGCTGAGGGAGCTGGGATTGTTTAGCCTGGAGAAGAGGAGGCTCAGGGGTGACCTCACTGCCCTCTACAACTACCTGAAAGGTGGTTGTTGCCAGGAAGGGGTTGGTCTCTTCTCCCAGGCAACCAGCACCAGAACAAGGGGACACAGTCTCAGGCTGCACCAGGGGAGGTTTAGGCTCGAGGTGAGGAGAAAGTTCTTCACTGAGCGAGTCATTCGTCTTTGGAATGGGCTGCCCAGGGAGGTGGTGGAGTCACCGTCCCTGGAGGTGTTTAAGAGGGGATTGGACGCGGCACTTGGTGCCATGGTCTAGTCATGAGGTCTGTGGTGACAGGTTGGACTCGATGATCCTCGAGGTCTCCTCCAACCTTGGTTATACTGTGATACTGTGATCAAGGGAGGGTAAGAGTGAGTGCTAGACCTGGAGGTCTATCTCTGTGAGAAGGGAAATTTAATTTTACACCATTTTCGGATGTTTTGACATTTGCCAGTGCTGTTTGACTGAAGATATGTTCACAGATGATGAGGAGAATATATCCTTAATTGGTATAATGATTCTATATCTGACATTTTAGCTAGGTATATACTTATGAAGGCACATCTCTGAACACTGAACAAAACAAATCTGTTAAGCAAGATCTTACTTTTGTAAACAATCTTCCTTATTTCAGCAGTGCTTCATTTGAGTGCCTGGCTATCTAGAGTGTACTTTGACTGAAATCTCCATTGGTTTCCAGGGTCTTTC
Source organism: Dryobates pubescens (assembly GCF_014839835.1). Classification (NCBI taxonomy): domain Eukaryota; kingdom Metazoa; phylum Chordata; class Aves; order Piciformes; family Picidae; genus Dryobates; species Dryobates pubescens. The sequence continues at coordinate 3,698,049 of NC_071618.1, read as the reverse complement.
ACATATGAAACTAATTGTGAAAGCCCATTTAAGTAAATATGCATTGTCCAATAAAATTAAGTAATATTGGAATATAGCCGCAGAATAAAAGCTTTGCTGTGCAATAATGCAAATGCTAAGTGCTGAATTTACAGACAGAACTCTTCCTAAGACAAGACCTGCTTCTTTAGTATTCATTTTCATACTGGTTAATATTGCCAAGCTTGTGTTCTTGATGGAATTTAGAAATTTCCTCATAAAAGATATGGTAAGTCATAAAAAAAAACCAAAACTAAAAAAAACCCTTATACTAAAAGAACAATCCTACAAAAATATATGTATGAATTAGTAACTATTACCATTCTTAAAATCCTAGAAAAATAATTTAATAATGGCATTGGAGAAAATTCCACCAGCATTTCATTAAGCATTGTTTTACTCTATAATTGCATTTTGAGAGTGGGCTGTTAAAATGTCTTTTAATTACAAATGAGCTTGAAATAAAATCCTCCCTTTACAACTTCCTCAACACCATTTTAGGAATGAAACCTGGAGCTGTATTATAGAGCTCATGACTTTTAATATTCTTTTTTTTTTGACAACTGCAAAAACAATATCTCTTTATCTTTCTTCCAATGTCCAACATACTGAAGAATAATTTTATTTGGATATTTTATCTTCCAAATTCTGGATAATGCTTTGGCATATGACAAACCCCCTGTTTTCATATTTACTACTTTGCTGGTCCTGTTTAGAAAATGTTATAAACATTCAAAATACTGCTGGAATAGCATATAACTAATATATAATCATCAACACCAATTCCTCTCCTTTTTCCTTAACATACAGATTTAATACTGTGAAAGGTATGACAAGAATCTTTTAGTGCAAAACTTCCAATATATTTCATGAGTGTTCCAAATAGTAATAAGTCACCAGAATCTACTTCAAATATATTTAACTTCTACTATTTTAATGCAAAACTACAGCTAGTGTAGTTGAACAGTGGCTTAATACTCACATGGTAAAAACAGAAATATCAGTAAATAACTCCCATGCAGTAATAGCCTAACACAAATTTAAAGGGCAGTAATTAAAAGAAGCAAACAAAACCTTAATCAGACTTACCATTTATTCACCTCTGGGTTTTTTTTTTAATTTGCAATACATAACATGATTAATTGTTTTGAAATTAATGATATTTTCAGTGTTCAAAGTTATCTAAAAGCTATTATCTGTTTTAGAGTTGAAGGATCTTATTTGTTTCAAAGTTTTAAAGTTTTAAAGCAATTTCTAAAGCACCATGTTCAATGTGTTATTGAACAGTAGAGCTTTACTGGTTTGTAACAGACAGGGAAAAAATTTGTAAAGCAACTTCACAGAGTTCATTTGTTTTGAAAGAGGAAAAAGGGAGGGAAGAGGGAAAAGCAGGTGCTATCATGAAACCGGCTGAGTCTGTGTAGAAAATTTGGTGTGTAAATCAGGCAGTTTGCACACACATTAAAGAGAACTAGGAGAGATTATACATCAGGAACTGATTTAGTAAAAGGGACAATACTAAATTGAAGAATTCCAAAATAAACAAATAAATGAAAGTATCTTGATGGAGTAAACTCACACTTCAACATATTCAAATGTATTTTGAAGAGCATGTTTCCATCCATCATGATATCATAATACTGTCCCAGCCAGCAGGAAATCTTGCGTATGGAAATAATATAAGACATAAAAAATCTATTTGTGTTGCACCAAGCATAAGAATAGGTTAAAGACCTGCAGTGTCATGATGAGAAAGTGTACAACATTGTCAGTGGTAAGGGCAGCAGGTCATGATGATGCGTGGTGTTTCATGAGGCTTGATAATGGCATTTGGGAAAATGGGAAGCCTTGGCCTAAAGCCAAGGATTTCACTACATGATTGCTTTACCAGTGCTGTAGTGGACACACCCCTCAGTTCCTTGCTCTACAAAATTTAGGCAGAAAAAGGGTGAGTGAAGACTGAGCTGACTGATGTTGTAATCTCCTTGAACTGGGACCCACAGAACATCCTGCCTTCCTACTAATAGGCAGGCAAGTTTACAAGAGATAAAAACACCCTCTGCACAATGATTAGCTTTGAAAGGAGCAAATGTTCAAGGAGTTTTCACACTGGGCAATGAGATTTTTAACTGTGTTCTAAATTAGCTCTGACTAGTTTATGCTCATGAGCTAGAAAAGTATATCACTATGTTTTACTCTGCTATATGATATTGAAGTTTACCAGCAGGTAAACGTGATAGTTAAACTTTCCCTTGCACTATACCTGTGGTGATAGTGTGTAATGAACAGGATTCGTTGAAAACTTTGAGCAGCCTGCCTGAATTTTCATTTTTTGTGGGTAATTTTTGAAAGGAACATGAAACAGAAAGAGCTGGATCTCAAGCTCACGAATATCACACTGGGATAAAATAACAAGTTTTTATGTTTTAAGGGATTCCTGTTTCAACTATTAGTACAGAATGTAATAAAATCATCTAACCAAGATAAACTCTTGCACTACTCAAACATATCCTACCATGTAATCTCTGCAGCACTAACTAAAAGGACAAAAAGTATTGAAAGAAAATCCAAATACTTTGATAAGTAATGTGAATTGAAAAGGAGGTTTAAAAAGCAGGAGTATCCTCCACTGACCCTTTTCTTACCAATTGGTCCATTCAAAGGGAGAACACAGTTTCATTTTTTATGGTGTTTTCTGTAAGAAATTTCCAGTTAGCACAAGTGACTGTGCCACAGTAGAGCAGTCTTCAGACTAGTCTAACATCTGTGTAAGGACAAGGTGTAGCTCAGATAGACATGTAGTATTGGAACTTAGGATCAGGTACAGCAATGGAGATTTTGCCATTAAGTTCAGCGGGAGGGGAAAATAAAGGAAGCTCAGGAAGAAAATTCAGGATTTTCCTGCTTCAGCTCCCACTGTTCATCAGAGTTTTAAGTTAGTGGAGAAAATTTACTTACATTCAGTGATTTTCAGCTCAGCATTCCACAATAACACCGCATAAACTGTGATTGCAGCCTAGATTTACCTTTATATTTCCATGCTATTAGCAACCAGTTTTAAATGTTTTTGTGACAGAGCATAACTTTCCTCATCTGGCAGTGGTTCTCTATTCCAGATACAGAAAACTGAGATTCTGATTGGCTGACAAGGAAAATATTGTAGCATAGCCTCAGGAGCTAGAAAGGTAAGCGTTGCATTTTCAGCAACAAGTGTCCAATGGCTGCTGAGACAGAGTGCTTTCTGTGCATCAGTCTTCTAACAGCGCAACTGCACAGATTGAAGCCTGAAAAGACACAGGAAAATTTACAGGATAAAACTAGAAGATCTGAATTTCACCTGAATTACAGATCGCCTGTTGTAAAGTTTTGAATCTGAAATCTTTTTGTTTCAGTGGGGACTTTTGAGAATATTCAGTATTGTAATGGAATATGACTCGTATGTCATGCCACAAAGTACAATATGTTGCAAGTTATTACCATTTCCCAACAAGATAATTTTCTTATTTACAGGAAAGGACACTTACCTAATACTTTAATAGGACATTAATTTCTTTCCTCTTACAATATCTGAAAAGTGTATTTGCTTAAAGTTCTCCAGTTTCCTGACATTTATACTTCAGATATTTTAGACAGTTCCTGGGTTTTGAGGCTGTAAAACAGGTATCATAGAGAGACCTTCTAGTTTCTCCTCTGCACAACTGTTTCTTACATAATCTCTTCTTCCTGTTCTAGTAATTTCTTGCAGAAGGTGTCCTCATGGTTAGTCTATTTAATGAATCTCATTAAGTATTTCCTTAATCTTCTATGAAAAAGAGGCCTAAGGAGGTATACTTCATATGCAGAAGAACGTATGCACATCTTTCATCAGTTCCATAACAGCTTTTCAACTCATAAACCAGTTTAAAGTAAACCTGTTTATGGCTTAGATAACTCACTGGTATTGACGTTCTTGAGTTGTTAATTTGACCATACTTCAAAAGGTTACAAGAGACTCCTGTATTGAATATCCCCATGTATGTAACCTAGTTTTTGGGGTAAAAACAGAAGAAGTTTTACATGTAAAATTATTTACATCATAATTATTTTGGTAAAGAATGAAGTTTAGTATTAATTATTGAAAACAGCTAAGCATTTATTCTATTTAAGGTGTCCAACTGAATTTATATGTTTTTCCTTATTGTTAATATGATGTCTCTTATCCAGCCTCGCTGTTACCCCTTTCTCATTACATCTTAAGAAACATACACTGCACTGGTTAGGCTGCACCTCGAGTACTGTGTCCGGTTCTGGACCCCTCAGTTTAGGAAGGATGTTGACTTGCTGGAGTGTGTCCAGAGAAGGGCAACAAAGTTGATGAGGGGCTTGGAACACAAGCCTTATAAAGAGAGACTCAGGGAGCTGGGGTTGCTTAGCCTGGAGAAGAGGAGACTCAGGGGTGACCTTATTGCTCTCTACAACTATCTGAAGGGAGATTGTAGACAGGCAGAGGTTGGTCTCTTCTCCCAGGCAACCAGCACCAGAACAAGAAGACACAGTCTCAGGCTGTGCCAGGGGAGGTTTAGGCTGGAGGTTAGGAGGAATTTCTACACAGAGAGAGTGACTGCCCATTGGAATGGGCTGCCTGAGGAGGTGGTGGAGTAGCCATCACTGGAGGTGTTCAGGAGGAGACTTGATGGTGTGCTGGGTTGCATGGTTTAGTTGATTAGGTGGTGATGGATGATAGGTTGGACATGATGATCTTGAAGGTCTCTTCCAACCTAGCAAAGAGCTAATTCAAGCTATGATAGCAAGTAGCTCCAGCATGTCCTCCTTGAATTGTTCAAGATTACTTAGCAAATATTTCCACACAAATCACTCTCCTTTGCCTTACCAGGCTAACATAGAGACACCTCAGAGGGTCATACCAGATGGAACCATCAATGAATACAAGTTCATGTGTAATAAGCAAGAGTAAAGTGTGCAAAAATGAATACAACCATGTCCTGAGCCACCAGGCAGTCAGTTTGTCAATGTAAAATCAGGCAAAGAGATAAATACTACAGTCTAACCATCTTTTTCTCATTACTCCTTATTCTCAGTGTTTGCTTTTAGTTAGGACCAGAGCTCCACAGAGCTCAGCTGCCATGCAAATGTTTTGATGGGAGCTCTTTGAACACCTTCAGTAGCAGCTTCACCTTCTAGCAGACAGGTCATTGGCTGATGGTGTGTTACGAAGGTACTCACACAGCAAAGATATGTCCAAGCACATCTACATAAACTGGCATCAAGATTCATAATACGAAAATTTACTTGACAGGTGCTCTATATATAACTATATAGAATTATATTTTATATTAACATACCCAAATACCCAATACCCATACTTAGGTATCTACAGGTTGCTGTCTATGTGTGAGGTATTTTTCTTAAGCTACTGATATGATTGATGCAGACTGGATGACCCATCAGCTCACCCTAAAGGAGACAACTGCATATGATCAGCTAGTCTAAATCTGAGTCCAAATCAATTTAACCTGTTAGTGAAGATACATGTTCCTGAATGTGTATACACATTTTCAGATTTGTGAATACACACACATAAATGTATAGAGTAATCATTCTTCTGATTTCACATGATGGCTGGGGATATTGTTGCATTTTTTTCAAAGAATGTCCATTTTTTCACATATATATGTTGAATAGGTATCCAGGCTTTTGTTATATTTTTCCCCCTGTCCCCCTGTCCATTTAAGAGGGGGAGTGATAGAGCAGCTTTGGTGGGCATCTGGCCTCCAGGCCAGGGCCAAACCACCACAAAAGGAAAAGAAAGGAAAGGAGCCTTTGAATATTTTAAAGCTTTTATCTTAGTAGCCACACTTCAACCTACAAAATCTCTGTAACAGGCTTTGAACTCCCTCTCTTATAGTGGGGTACAGCTATTCAACAGATAGCATTCTCAACACTTACACTGGTACACACAAATCTTAACTTTATTTAGCAAACAAAGTTAGAAAACCCCAAACCCGTAAACATTGCAGTGCCCCTGAGCACCACTTTCTCATTCACCAGTTCAGAATTATTATTTTAACTCTTGGATTTCCAGCTGCTCCTGGGGCAACTGGGAGGGCTAGTATTGCAGCCTAGCACAGAGACACTCTTTGCTTATGCCATCAGAGACAGCGGGAAATGCGCTATCCTAAGTTCAATTTGGTCCTTCCTGAAAGCAATGAACAGGAGGGAAGGACGGTTTGACCAGCCTTGCTTTTGCATCCCTTCTCTGCTTACCTGCAGCCAGCCAGTGGCAGACTGATGCTGTGTGCCATGATGTAACATGGGGGCCCTATGAGATCCAGAGCAACAGGTCCACTTGCAAACATTTCCATCAAATGCCTCATATCATTTCAGGATGGGGAGGAGACCATGAGAAGAAAGACTATTTAGAAGAAAGAAGCAGGGCTGGCATTAGCAAATGAAGTGCCTTGAGCAACATTAACACAGAGTGTGGACTGGAGATAGAAAAAAACACCAGGCAGGGCTGGCTGTTAGGATAAAACTTCTGAAAGCCACACCAGTTCATTGTGATAATGTCCTGGATATTGTGGCATTGTTGTAAGAGATGGAATTCTTTCACACACTGAGCAATGCCAAGGCCTGGGGCCCTGCACAAGACTACAGGTGGTGTTTGTTTATGGATTTACCCATAATGCAGACCTTCTTGAGGAAGTGGTTTTACATGATTCATATGCAAATGTATCACACACCATGTTTGTGGGACTTCTGCAAGGACAGATTAGACAACCTACCTTCTAAAGTCATAATACTGTAATAGACTAAATCTTGTCTCTCTTGATGTGACTCAACAAAGATAAAATCACCTTTGCTGCTTGCCCAGACAATAGCTGATGTGTATTGGGCAGATTCCACTGGATGATGACTCTCTGGAATGTGCATAGACAAGATCATCTCTGTCCATCAGCTACCCTGGAAAGGGAGGATGGTGAAAAGGACAATGGTCTCACCACCTGGACACGTACTGAAAAAAACTATATAAAAGACCTGACCAACTACAGTCTCAGAAGAAGGAAAAGAGCTGGGCAATGCTGCTCTGAAGAAAAACAAAGAAAATACCAGAAGAGAAAAGGACAGAGACATCACCATGTCGCCTGGAAGAAGCAGACCAGGAGGAACCCTCTCTCCGTGTCCTAAGTTCTTCCTGCTGCAACTCATGGAGCAGAAGAGGCTACTCAGAGAAGGACTTGGAGTTGGACTTTGTGGTCTCTCCCTTCCCTCCTCCAGCAGAGGACAGCACAGCTAACAAGGCAGCACCCTTTCTCCACAGACCCAAACCGTCTTGGTGGATGGGGAGTGGTAATATAATTCCTTTCCTCTTCTCTCTCTCTCTATTTTCTCTCTCTCTCTTCTTCTGATCTGTCCACTTTATTCTGTTAATAAATAGTCTTGCTGTTTATATTTTGGCCTCATTTGTGCCTCTAATTTTATAACACGGGAATATTCAAAAGAACTGAGTCTCTTACCCTCTCTGGACCGAGACAAATACTCTGTGCATGTCCCTGCCTAAGGAAAAAAATGTCTCCTGTATAATTCAGTGGAACAGAAACCATCAGAAAGATGTCATGCAGCACTAGTCCAGAGACAGCCTATGTGGGCTCAGCAGAGGAATTTGTAAAGGACACATGCTGTGCTCCTGAAGTAGAGGAGTTTGAATCGTAGGTCAAACATGCTGGCAAGGCCACAGTAGGCTGAATTCAGACACCAGTAAGCCAAAAGCAGAGGTGTTTGATGTAGCCACTGCCCTGTTGGGAAGCAAGAAAGATGTACCTGATAAGACAATGGTAATGATATGTCTTTTACTAGAGTCAGGACAAAAGGGGTGAAAACATTTTAAAGTAGTGATGAAATTAGGGAAAAACATCTCCAATGTTGTAAAGAGGAGGAGGACTCCCAAAAAGTATGTTTGGGCTATCCAAAGGATAAACTGAGAATGAGTGCAGCTATTAGATGCAAATAATATATGTGTTGTATTAGGGACAGGACCCCAGTGTTTCTGTGTTGTAAGAGATCAGCTGAAGGGCCAGTGAATGTGTCTCCTGATATGGCATTATACATAAAGCTATCATAAATTTGCTACCTTACAACTCAAGACAAGCAAAGTATTACTCTATGTAGGAAAGAGACAATGCTGCTTTTAGCCTTTGGGCTCACTGTTAAAGCACTACAAGTTGGTATTGCTCATTTAGAATTATTTATGCCCACCAAAAAGGGCATAAAATATTATTTTTCTTGCTATTTAGGATAGGGTGGGGTCTCTGCTGATCAGCTGAAGCCCTTTCAACCTCACAGACACAGAAGCTATTTCTCATCTTGAACATTAGGAGCAGCAATTTGGCCACCACCTTTCCATAAAATGTGTGTTCAGTTATACATTGAACTGGTGTTTTGAATAAGTAGTATGTCCATTGGAGAAAACTTCACTTGAAAGGACCCTATCTGCCTTTGGATATGCAAGAATAACAGACAAACCCCACTACTGTGAACACACATCAGGAGTTCAGACAGAATGAAATTTAAGAAGCAAGGACACAGTTTCTACATTTCCCACTTATTTTAAAGAATACCATGCTCCAAAGATGCAGAGCTGTTCTTTAGTAAAGCTGCTCTGCTAAAATGATAAACAAAATCTGTTTCTTTGAAGCCAGCAGGAGTCCTTGAAGATCATTTCGAATGCAGTGTGAGTCGTGCAAGGAATGATCTAAGACCTTGATCACACACAGAGGGAGGGACTGAGTTACTCTTATATATAAATACGAGTGAGCTGTGTAGGACTTAAGGATTTTCATACGGCCTAGTTGTTGAAGGTAAAGTGGACAAGCTTCAGCAATAACAACAGGTCTGGGAAAGGGTGAGTCCGTGGAGAAAGGTCTGATTCCTTAATTAAAGCAGAAATAAATTAGGATTCCTTAGCTGAGGAAACGACAGTTCTTCTGATGGGATTTGGAAATAGCCAGGAGTAATTATCATGTGGTTGGCTTCAACAAGGAACTGTAGAGGAAAAGGCAAAGTTTCTATTTTCAGTATTCATTTAATATAACCCTTTATTCTGTTTGCAGCCCACATGATGACGCAACATCCCTCCATTTATATTCCCAGATATTGAATCATAAAAACATTAATTCACCTCTTAATTATTCATTTAGGAGTTTCTTTGTTGGGCTCACAGGAGTACTATATTAGGCATTTCTTTTGTAAAAGGCAGATTAAGAAAGTATGAGGAATGAACAGTTAGACTCTTGTAAAACTACAGAGGATTTAAAGTGAAAACCTTATGAAAACAGGCAAACCTTCAATTGAAAGAAAAAAAAAGTTTCAAAAAACACACACTTGTAGCCTGAAATTTAATGTTCTTTGCATGTCTCTTTTCAAATATATATCTAGTCTTTTCAGATAAAAGTGGAATGGTAGAAAGGAAATTATAACTTCAGAACATTGTAAAAATATGTAAGGCTGCAATAAAATTCTGATAGGTATATAAACCAATGATTTCTGTTTTCATGTTTCAGAAAGATTTTATAAAAAACAAAGAGCTATATTGGCTTTGGAGTTTTTTGGCTCACATTTCACAATGTGATCAAGAGACTCTGTGAAGTTTTTTTGAGTATGAATTTTGTTATAGAGTGACTAAAATAGAACTTATTGCCTTAGTCACAATAAAGAAAAATGACACTAAGAACCATGTATCAGACAGTAAGAACTGTGCACCCTACATCTTTTATAGTACAATGTTAATGCTAGTTTAGATTTGTCTAGAAGAATACTTCATAG